>NW_023494800.1:34986530-35149030 GCF_904425465.1 Colossoma macropomum
CTGCGATCGCCCCATGAGGAACCAGCAAACTCACACCTGCAAAAGCACACAGACAACCATGTGAGCACCTTTACAGATATGCAAATGATTACACAGAGGAAATACAGTATCAAGCCAAAAGTGTAAAATTCTTTTTTTTAAAAAAACTCACTGGCTGAGCGGCTTTCAAAGCTAATTGTATTACTCAATATGCAGGGATCCATGTATGTTGAGCAATACATTACTCAATATGTATTACTCAACATACTATATTAGTATCAGTGTTGGCATTGATATCACAATATTAGTCTTGGTTATTGTATTAATATTTGTACTGTTATCAGCATTGGTATCGGGATATTAGTCTGATATCAGCATTGGTATCGGGATATTAGTCTTTGATATCAACATTGTTATTGGGATATTAGCCTATGATATCAGCATTGGTATCAGGATATTAGTCTTTGTTATTAGTATCTATATTTCTGTTATCAGTATTGGTATTGAGATATCAGCCTTTGATATCGGTATTGGGATGTTAGTCTTTGATACAGGGATATTGGTTAGTCTTTGGTAAAGGGATATTAGTCTTTGACATTGGCATTGGTATTGGGATGTTAGTCTTTGATATCTGTATTGGTATCGGGATATTAGCATTTGATTGGTACTGATATCAGGATATTTGTCTGTGATATTAGTACTGGTATTGTGATATTAGTCTGTGATACTGGTACTGGTATTGGGATATTAGTCTTTGATATTGTTATTGGTATCAGGATATTAGCCTTTAATATTAGTATTGCTATTGAGATATTAGTCTGTGATACTGGTATTGGTATCAGGATATTAGTCATTGATACTGGTATTGGTATTAGGATATTACTCGTTGATATTTGTATTGGTACTGGGATATTAGTCATTGATACTGGTATTGGTACTGGGATATTAGTCATTGATACTGGTATTGGTATCAGGATATTAGTCATTGATACTGGTATTGGTATTGGGATGTTAGTCTTTGATAACTGTATTGGTACTGGGATATTAGTCATTGATACTGGTATTGGTATCAGGATATTACTTGTTGATATTTGTATTGGTACTGGGATATTAGTCATTGATATTGTTATTGGTATCACGATATTAGCCTTTAATATTAGTATTGCTATTGAGATATTAGTCTGTGATACTGGTATTGGTATCAGGATATTAGACATTGATATTGGTAATGGCATCAGGATATTACTTGTTGATATTTGTATTGGTACTGGGATATTAGTCATTGATACTGGTATTGGTATCAGGATATTAGTCATTGATACTGGTATTGGTACTGGGATATTAGTCATTGATACTGGTATTGGTATCAGGATATTACTTGTTGATATTTGTATTGGTACTGGGATATTAGTCATTGATACTGGTATTGGTATCAGGATATTAGTCATTGATACTGGTATTGGTATCAGGATATTACTCGTTGATATTTATATTGGTACTGGGATATTAGTCATTGATACTGGTATTGGTATCAGGATATTAGTCATTGATACTGGTATTGGTATCAGGATATTACTTGTTGATATTTGTATTGGTACTGGGATATTAGTCATTGATACTGGTATTGGTTTTAGGATATTAGTCATTGATACTGGTATTGGTATCAGGATATTAGTCATTGATACTGGTATTGGTATCAGGATATTACTCGTTGATATTTGTATTGGTACTGGGATATTAGTCATTGATACTGGTATTGGTTTCAGGATATAAGTCTTTGGTACTGGTATTGCTATTGGGACATTAGTCTGATATATGTATCAGTATTAGAAAATTAGTCTGTGATATCAGTATTGCTATTGCGATATCACCCCTGGTACTGGATTACTAAGAAAATCATTGGTATCTCCAGGGTACAAGAATGTCCGAACACACACACACACATACACACACACACACACACACACACACACACACACACAAACAGTAATGTTACCCTGGACTCCACAGAAGACTGAAAACTTCTTGATAAGTATTTGTTATTTCCTAGAGAGCTTTTTACAGAATCTCAGCTCAGTCAGACACCAAAACACTTATACAGCACAGAACATCAACAACGTCTCCACATAAACATCCATAAACAGCTTCACTGATCAGAAAGCGCACACACGGCCTGTCTGTGGAAGAATGACAGCCAATTCACAGCTGTGGGGAAATTAGGCTCTTATAAAGAGAGAGAGAGAGAGAGAGAGAGAGAGAGAGAGAGACAAACATACACACACACAAATGTGCACCTGTCTAACTGTTAAGATGCATTACTGTAACCGATAGAAACAGAAGTGACATTGCTGAGATAGAAGAAAGAGAGCGAGAGAGAGAGAGAGAGAGAGAGAGAGAGAGAGAGAGAGAGAGTGTTTTGCTATGCTGTCTGTCCATCTCAATGTGTCCTGGACTGAAACACTTTGACACCTTGTAACAGGGCCTTCAGGAACTCTCTCTCTCTGTCTCTCTCTTCCTCTCTCTGTCTCTCTCTCGTAGCTGCCATCATTGGACTGTTTCCAAGCAACACAGTAGAACATGTTGTCAATAACACTTGTTCTTTAATAAATAGTTTGGTTTATCACTTCAGAATGAAATAAATAAAAAATAAATAAATAATTAAAATAAATGACATCTCTTCTTCTTAAACTGCTTGATCCAGCTATGGTCGCAGTCGCAGTAGGGAAAGCAGAGAAGCCCAGATGACACTGTTCCCCTGCAACTTCCTCCAGCTCATTCCGGGGAACCCCGAGCCACTCCCAGACCAACTTGGAGGTATACTCCCTCCAGCAAGTCCTAGGACAACCTCTGGGTCTTGTCCAAGTCAGCCATGCCCGGTAAACCTCCAAAGGCAGGTGTCCAGGGGGCGTCCTGATCAGACGCCCGGACCACCTCAACTGGCTCCTCTCAGTATGGAGGAGTAGTGGCTCTACTCTGAGCTCCTCCCGGAGGACCGAGCTCCAAACCCTATCAAGTAGAGTGTAGCTCACCACTCTGTGAAAAAGCTCATTTCGCCACTTGCATCCGTGATCTCATTTTTTCGGTCATTACCCAAAGCTCATGACCACAGGTGACGGTCAGGATGTAGACCGATGGGCAACCAGAGAGCTTTACCTTATGGCTCAGCGCCCTTTTCACCACCACAGTCCAGTACAGTGACCGCATTACTGCTGCTGCCTGTCCCAGCCTGCGGCCGATCTCATGATCCCTCCTCCGATTACTTGTGAAGAAGACCCTGACATGCTTGAACTCCACCTGGGGCAGGTCCTTTCTCCTTACCTGGAGGTGACATGCTATCCTTTCCAGGTGAGGACTATAGGCTCAGACATGAACCTACCCCTGGAGCCAGGCCTGGGGGTAGGGTTTCTTGCTGAGTGCCTGGTGGCCAGGCAGCTCACATAACCTGGCCAGGCTCAGCCCAAAAAGGGAACATGGGGGCGGGGATCATTTGGGCCCACCACCTGCAATGTTTAGCATGGGGGACTGGTTCAGTGCCTTATAGGCAGTTGGAGATAGCAAGGAAGTCCTTGGTGGCATGGATCCCTGCAGCAGTAACTGGCTCTTGGCACATGGAACGTAACCTCACTGGGGGAAGGAACTGAAGCTTGTGTGGGAGGTTGAGGGGTACCAACCAGATATAGTTGGGCTCACCTCCATTCACTCTAAAACAAAACTCCTTGATAGGGGTTGGTCTCTCTCCTACTTAGGAGTTGTACAGTTGCACAGGGTGGTGGGAATACTCACAAGCATCTGGTGGGCTGCCATGCAGTTAGAGTTTGTCCCAGTGGATGAAAGGGTCACATTTACCATCTACAGACTCCATAGTCTTGCTGGTAGATTTCAATACTCATTGACTTTATTGTTAGTTTCATCTGACTTGGGACCATATGTTCTGGACACTGGGATGAAGAGAGGTGCTGAGCTGTCAACCAATCACCATCTGGTAGTAAGTTTAATCAGATGGCAGGGAAGACTGGCGGTCAGATCTGGGAGACCCAAGCGAAGAGTGTGGGGGCTGGGAATGACTGTCAGAGGCCCCTGTTCGGAATGATTTTAACTCCTACCTCCTACTGGAGGAGGTAGGGGACATGAAGTCTGAATGGACCCTGTTCAAAACCTCCATCGTGGAAGATGCCAGGCATAGCTGTGGCCAAAGCTTGTTGGTGCTTGTGAGGGCAGCAACCCAAGAATCCCCTGGTGGACACCAGTGGTGAGGGGGCCATCAAGCTGAAAAAGGAGGCTTGTAGGGAGTTGCTGGCCCAGAGGACTCCTGATTCAGCAGGTACCAATGGGCAAAAAAAAGGAGGCGTGGCGGGGGAGGCAGGAGCAAAATCAGGAACATGGGAGGAGTTTGGAGAGGCCATGGAAAAAGACTGGGAGGTCCTCTGGAAGAATGGGGTGCCGGGGCCATTACTCTGGGCCATTCCGTCCCTGTAAGCCCAGAGTGAGAGCTTTGTCTGTATAAGTCAAGCTCGTTCAGTGTGGGTGCTGGACTCTGCCAAGGTTGTGCCTCGTCTCCACTCCTGTTCAAAACTTTCACGGACAGGGTTTCAAGGCGTAGCCAAGGTCAGGAGGGCATTATGTGTGGAGATGATGTTCTTTCGGCTCCATCACATAGATGCCTCCAGCATGTACTGGACTGGTTTGCAGCTGAGTGTGAAACGGTTGGTGCGCGGATCAGCACCTCCAAGTCTGGCCCAGAGAACACAACATTATAAATTATAGTAAAAATATACTATCAATAATCAGGAAAAAAAATAATAAATGTTCAAAATAATAACAACAAAAATCATCTTTATTATTGTAGAACAGAAAAATATTTTAAAAATATTTTAAAATATGAATAGAACAACTTTCTAAAGATGAAATAATTTAAGATATATATGAAAAATATGAATAATAAATATATAATAACAATAACAAATAAAACTTTCTAAAAACATTTCTAAAAATAAAATTATGTAAGATATAACAATACATATATGTATATATATGCACTATTTTAATCATTTTTTAAACATTTGAAAAATAATCTATATATATATATATATATATATATATATATATATATATATATATATATATATATAATTATGCTAAATATATCATTTATAAATATAAAATAAAATATAGAAATAATAAATAAAAAAATTCCTCTCCTAAAAATAAAATTTGTATGCTACCTCAATAAATTTGCTCTCAGCTGCTTTTTTGTGCACGTATTCATTTTGTTTTTCTGTTGTTGAGTATTCGGTGTGTCATCTCTGCTCTCTATGACTGACTCCACTGCTTTCCTCTTTTTCATCTTCCTCTCTCTGGCTTTCTGACACACACACACACACACACACACACACACACACACACACACACACCTCTACCTTCAACATGCTGTCTCTTGCTAACATACACCCACAACCCCAAACCCCTCCTCTACCACACACATAAACACACCCCACCTGACTGAGGCAGGTGTGAGGAAATACTGTTTTTGATATTTCCAGTAGAAATATTCACCCAGTGCAAGTACATACAAAATTGGAGGCAAATAAAATCCTATGGTTCAGCATATGGATAACAGCGGTGGACGAAGTACACAAACCCTGTACTTGAGTTAAAGTAGAGAGACCCAAGGTAAAATATTACTGCAGTAAAAGGAGAAGTTCCTCCCTTTAGACCTCCACTTGAGTAAAAGTACTAAAGTATTTGCCTTCAAATGTACTTAAGTATCGAAAGTGAAAGTACTAAAAGATTAATTATGGCTCTGATGTCCTGTTATCATTTTTGTAACAAGACTCGCTTCATGAACTCATTTTAGGTGAAAATACTCCAGTGTCTCTCTTGGTAAACCAGTCTTTTAATAGAAGGTCATTAATTAGTGATGCTGATGTCTATTAAAATTATCATAAGCACAAAACACTGAAGGCAAACAGTTTCCATCAGGTAGAACTGAGTGGCTCTGAAATCACTTTTTACAAACAAGCAAAGTTTCAGTTTAAGATTTATTTGAACTTAGTTACAAATTTAAGTTTAATAAAGACTTTAAACTCAGATTCACAAATGAGTTTCCTTTACTAAACTGCATCTGTAGGTCTCTGTTCATAAACATAAACTAGACAAAACTAATTCACTATAAAATGAAATAATGTTTGTATAAATTCAGAAAAAAGACCCGTCAGTCACAACTGCATATGAGTACATATTTCTATATTGTGCTCTATTTACACAAAGTTAGGTTAGTTCATCATTTATGTTGAATAGACTCTCCCAAAATTTTACGCTGCTGCACTGATGTTCAACTGTGTGCTGCACTGGGTCGGTATGACCAACAGGTCAAAACAAGCTCAAAACAAAGTGAGCGCTGTGCCCTGATTGGTGTTCTTACTTTGCACTTCTTTGGTTTTGACATGTTACGTTTTTATACACACATAAACCAAAAGGAGCGACAGATTTCTCATAATGTAGAGGAGTAAAAAGTGAGATATCTGACTCTGAAATGTAGTGGAGTGAAAGAAAAAAGTCACCCAAAATGGAAAAACTTCAGTACAGATACACGAAAAAACTACTAAAGTACAGCAACGAATTACATTTACTTCGTTACTGTCCACCACTGAGGGATAAAGACCCACCCCCTGGACCACCACCATTTAACTGGGCTAAAGCTTCAGAAGAGTTCAGTCAGTGTTACCAGATTGGCTGATTTTCTACAAAATTAATATTTTAATGAATCAAAAAATGAAATGCTTAATCATTCTGCTGAATATTATAAAGACTTATTTTACTCCTGCACTTAAACACCAAAATATTGATTCATACACATTTCATTCACTCTTGTTGAAGGAGGACATAGCCACACCCATCTGTGGAGTAAATAAACTTAATAAATCAAGTATTAAAAGATGAATATCCAGAATTATGTACTAATAAACTTAATATCCAAAATGAAGTTCTAATAAAATTAACATTCAGAACGAATATTTAATACAATGCATATCGAGATAGCTCTAATAATATTAATATCTGGCATTAGGTTCTAATAAATGAAATTCTAATTCTTAAAATTCAAAATTACCATTTACTAAATTAATATCTAGAATGAAAATGATAAGTAATGAAAATTTTTAATAAAATAATTTTTCAGAGGTGAGTTCTAACAAATTCAATAATATTAATTTTATAAATTATCACACTAAGTTGTAAATAAAACTAAGTACAAAAATAAAAATAAGTAAAATACTATAAAATTCTATAAAAATAAAAATAATAACGTTTTAAGAGTGGAGATAAAATCAAGAGGAGGATTTAGGTAGAAGTTAGATAATCATGGTACATTAATAATCATTTAAGTCTAGTTTATAAGAGTTAGATATATATTGTAAAAGTTATAATCGTAAATAAAATCACACCCACACACACTGACCTGTGTTTGGCAGCACCAGTCTTCCTCCACCATGACCAAACAGTCCAGTGGTCCTGAGGAGGGGTTTTCCAGCAGACGTCCAGGGCGGAAACCCCAAACTCGGCTCGAGCAAACCACTGCCCCTCCCTCCCAGCATCCCGCCCCTTCCGCCCAGGTCCTGCACCACCCCCCGGGGGAAGGTCTGGGGCGGGGCTTTGGGGTGATACTCCGCCCTTTCTGACACACCCAGGGACACCATGAAGGAGCTGTGAACTTTGACCTTGACGTCAGGCAAGGGGTCAAAGAGTGAGGGCTCGGACATGAGCTCCTTATCCATGGAGTCGGGGAAGCAGATGGGGCTGGTGTAGGTCCTGGACATGGTGAGGTCAGGCGGCATGGACGAGTTCATTAGGAGGGGGTTACCTGGATAGAAGGAGAGAGGAAAAATAATTGAACTGAATTGAACTGAAAATAAATTAGAATAACAGCATAAAATAGACTGAACTGAATTGAATTGAACTGGATTGAATGAACTGGGCTGAACTGGATTAAACTGAAAATAAAAACTCTTATGCCACTGCAGCTTTGATCTACTGAACATAACTACACTGACCTGGACTGAATAAAACAGAATTGGCAAAAAAATGTCACAGTATATTTGCATTTCCTGAAGGAAACACGGGGCTTAAAATACAAGAAAATATCATAAAATAAGTTTGGGGAAAGGAGTCATAGAACTCATAATATAGTGGAAAGAAAAGAAAGAAAGAAAGAAAGAAAGAAAGAAAGAAAGAAAAGAAAGAAAGAAAGAAAGAAAGAAAAAGAAAGAAAGAAAAGAAAGAATGGAAGTAAAGAAGTAATGAAAAAAGGAAGGAAGGAAGGAAGGAAAAAACAAGGAAGGAAGAAAATAGAATAAGAAAGAAAGAAAGAAAAAAGAAAGAAAGAAAAAAGAGAAAGGAAGGAAGAAAGAAAGGAAAAAAGTAGGAAAGGAAAAAATAAGTAAGGAAAAAAGAATGGAAGTAAGGATAAAAGAAAGGATAGGCAGTAAGAAAGAAAGGAAGAAAAAAGGAGTAAGAAATAAATAAAAGAAAGAAAGAAAGAAAGAAAGAAAGAAAGAAAGAAAAAGAAAGGAGTAAGAAATAAATAAAAGAAAGAAAGAAAGAAAGAAAGAAAGAAAGAAAAAGAAAGCAAGAAAGGAACAAATAAGTAAGGAAAAGAAAGAATGGAAGTAAGGAAGTACGGACAAAAGAAAGAAAGGAAAGAAGAAAGAGAAAGGAGGGACGAAAGAAAGAAAGAAAGAGAAAGGGGGAAAGAAAGAAAGAAAGAGAAAGGAGGGACGAAAGAAAGAAAGAAAGAGAAAGGGGGGAAAGAAAGAAAGAAAGAGAAAGGAGGGACGAAAGAAAGAAAGAAAGAGAAAGGGGGAAAGAAAGAAAGAAAGCGAAAGGGGGGAAAGAAAGAAAGAAAGAGAAAGGGGGGAAAGAAAGAAAGAAAGAGAAAGGAGGGACGAAAGAAAGAAAGAAAGAGAAAGGGGGGAAAGAAAGAAAGAAAGAGAAAGGAGGGACGAAAGAAAGAAAGAAAGAGAAAGGGGGGAAAGAAAGAAAGAAAGAGAAAGGAGGGACGAAAGAAAGAAAGAAAGAAAGAAAGAAAGAAAGAAAGGAGGGACGAAAGAAAGAAAGAAAGAGAAAGGAGGGACGAAAGAAAGAAAGAAAGAGAAAGGGGGGAAAGAAAGAAAGAAAGAAAGAAAGAAAGAAAGAAAGATTGGAAGGAAAAGATGTAAGGAAAAGAAAGTATGGAAGCAAGGATGTATGGAAGAAAATAAAGGAAGGAAGTAATAAAAGAAAAAAGAAGAGACAGCTGATGCGTGACCCACCACAAAAAATATCCAGCGAAGAGCCCCTCCATGTTCACACTCTGAGCACTGATGAAGGGCTAGATGATGGCTAACACAAACACGAACAGATGGGCTACAGTCTCTAACTGTACACTAGACAGGAAGAGGGGCTTCTAATAAAGTGAACGCTGAATAGATTTTGTAGATTGAGAACCTCAGTGGGGGGTTTCCTGTTTTGATAACCAAACAAATTGGAGTTCTCACCCTGCCTGGCACTCTTAAAGCTGAACGACTGGAATCCTCCGGTCAGGGCAGAAGAGTCAATGACGTCCACACCGTACTCGCTCTGGCTTCGCCTGTAGAGCATTACCGCAATGACCAGCAGCACCACGGTGACCACACCTGCTGCTAAGCCAGCATACAGGGCAATGTCATTGTTGCCCTCCACCTCAGCTGGAGAGAGTGAGAGAGACAGAGAGAGAGAGAGAGAGAGAGAGAGATGGAGATGGAAAAAGAATCAGGCAGTTTCTTTTGAGACAACAATGCAGCTTAACATAGACAATTTTGGAAAAATAGCAATAGTTATGTACTTTATGGCACTTTTGACACCTTATGACTTATGAAAATCAAAAGTATGGAACAAATTCCAGCTTTGGGCGACTAATTTCAATTTCAGCCCAAACATCTAAATATAATATTACTTTTTTTGTATTTAGTGCCTTTATTAAAGCATCCATTCTTTTCAGGAGCCTCACTTTCAGTCCCTCAAAGAATCTGCAGACACACCTCCAAAGTTCAGTCTTAGAAGCTGGTTGATCATTTTCTGAAGTAATCAAACACATTCAGTGGTGTTGAGGTCTGGACTCTGGGGTGGTCAGTCCATTGTCCAGCTTCTTTGTTTGATGTGTCCGTCTCCTTTTCTCAGTGAGGTTCTTCTTGAACAGCTACACATCCTTTCAGACCCATAGCACTGAGTCGTCTTCTCACAGTGGAAGGATGGACAGAAACACCTGTGGATGTTTTCAGATCTGAAGCAGCTTGATTTTCTCCTCTCTCTCAGAGATGAAAGCTTTAAGTGCTGTTTATCTGATGGGGGCAGTTTTGGTGTCGACCAGGCCTTCCAGGTGGTTGCTAGAAGTTCCATTTTCTCTTTAGCTTTAAATCATTTTTTGAACTCCAGTTGTGTCACCTTCCTTAAGCATGTGGACCATCCGATATCTAATCTCCTGAGGAATGTCTCCTGAACCTCGTCTCTCTTTTCTCTTCTGTAATAATGAGCAACGGCCACCACAGCCCTTGCTGTCAGTGCACAAACATAGATGGCTATCTTGCTCTGGTATGCTGTGTGCATTAGACATCATCTTCACAGGCAACACTGTGTTAGCTCATCAGCGATGATCACACACATTCGTACACAGCGCAGACAGTGTGAAACTGTTTCTGAACACTAAGTGGGACGACATGGGGAGAGCGCTGCAGCTCGCGGCTACGGAGAGCATGCAGGAAATGAAAATAGCCGGCCAAAAAACATGCAGAGCCGCATAAGCCGCTAACGGCGCAGGTTAATTGGGAGCTCGGAAAAGTCTGGCAGGATAATGAATCTTCCATTTGTCCCCACACACATTCTTTTCCTCGCTGCCAGGCGCTCCTTGTTTATCCCACCTCTCCTCTCAGACTGTTAGCAGATAGCGCTACAGTGTGGTGTGAGATAAATTTGACTGCATGAAATGTTCATTCAAATGGCTGTACTGTGATTAGCATAGAGATTATAGCTAAACCAATTACCAACAAACTGACGCAATTTTTACAGGCTGGCGTGGTTATTTCCAATGGTTTCCAGTGGGACTGATGCATTTTGTGTGCTGTTTTTTGCGCACCAAGTGCCTTGTGTTCTTGAAAAAGTTCAACTCGAAGCAGTCAAGTAGCCTAGCGTGACAGTTTCTTCCCTGTGCTGATGAATAAGGATGGCTTTCAGTGATAGCAGTGATGGAGGAGGGATTATCGGTCGCAGGATCGAAATCATAACAAAAAGCAATGCACTTTTTAGCATGTTTCATTAGTGCATAATCACCTGTAACTACGAATCATTGTTTTTGTTAGCTTAAAACGAGTCCTATATATCTACATAGAGAGCAGGTCCAAAAACTGAGGCCGCTATGTTGCACCACCAATTTTTCTATAGTAGCCAAGAACAGACAAACCAAACACTAGAAGCTCTAGAAGGCGCCTTTCAGATTTTTTATGTTGTAGCGCCAGAGTGAATTTGGTGGCGCTGTAGCACTGTGTGGCATGCGCCCAACCCCTGGGCGCCAGTGATGGCTGCGAGAGCCAGCAGGAGGGCAGGGCCCGAACTCCGCGCCCAGGCAAAACTTCGCAAAGACAGCAGGGAGAGGATGAATTCCATGAGGAACTGGGGAACAGTGCACGAATCCCAAGCCCCGCCTCCTGGGCACCGCCTCTGGTTCCGTGGTGAGGCCACTTGAATTTGCCTCACATTCGATCCCAGTGAATGAGCCATAGAGCGGGAACACTGACGGAGGCGGAGCAATAAGCTCATTCCCTCTCAGCTCAGGTGCTTACACTGCCCTTAATTAGAGCCACCTTTAAAAAAAGAGCAGAGAGGGAATGTGGGAACGAGCGCTCGTTGAATTCAAGTGGCCTCGCTGTGGGACCGGAGGCGGTGACCAGGAGATGGGGCTCGGGACTCACTCACTGACCCCCGATCCCCGCTGTCTGTGAGGGGTTTTGTCCGGGTCCATCCTGATGGCTCTCACGGCCATTATCGGGGCCCAGGGGACGACTGCATGCCACATACTGGTTGGAAAATGTAGAAAGCAGAAGAATCAGTGGTTGCTGCTGATGACCATTTTGTGCTGTGAGCAGTTGTGAGGACCCAAATTATGGCAAACGGAAGATCAAAAAACAAGGGTGAATCCTCATTGTCAAAGAAGTGAAAACAAACTTGGGACAGATGACAACAGAAAACCTGACGGTCATCGTAGGTTCTACTACTTGCTTAGAATGGGAGGGTCGAGGGAGGGGGATTCAGTTGGTTGCAATCTGCAACCTCACTGCTAGATGCCACTCATCGAAGCCATAGCTTGCTAGCAGCTAACTTACAGCTACAATGCTCCTGTTGCTTAGCAACAGGGAGACGCGGGGCACCTCACGTTTTTAAGGCCTTCAGCAAAATGCAGTGTGAACCCCCCACTACACCCCTCCTCAATGAACTGGGGAACAAAATGAAAAATGTTTTCTTCACTACATCTGTTGTAAACATGCTTACTTGCATCCTATTGTGATTCTGCAGTCTCTGGAGCAATGATCACCAACCCTTCTCCTGGAGATCTACCTTCCTGCAGGTTTCACCTCAAGTTCAAATCTAACACACCTCATTTAGCAAATTGAAGTCTTCTGAAAGCAGTAATTAGATGATTCAGGTGGGGTTGATTAGGAAGCTAAAGTCTGCAGGAAGGTAGATCTCCAGGTGCAGGCTTGATGACCACTGCTCCAGAGTGTGATTTTCCAGTTTAAAGGCTCTTTCTAATGGTTTAATAAGAAGAAAGCCAGATAGCTAACATTACTGCTAGGATGGCAAATATCACGCCTATGTTTATTAGCCTCTCCATCAGTGGCTTTGCTAGCAGTCAGGATTTCTTGCTGTGAGAGGGATTCTCAATGACTGTGTGATGGATTGCGTAATGCATGGGTTTGAACAAAAACACAAAAGCACATAAAATGATGAATCCTGTCAAACTTCTGATGAGGGATGCAATGCTAAACTATTGATTATTACGTGACATGAAAACAACACGTTTTTAACCTCTTTAAAACTCAAATATATCCACTATAAAATAACATTTTGGTAATCATACCACAATTAAACAGTCCCTCCCCTTACCCCAAAGGTAAGTGATCAGCTAAGACAAGTTTGCATCATCCAGACAAGGATGGGTTCACTTTTCAAGTCTTGCTTCCTCTCAGTGGTTCTTCCTCATGCTTTCTGGGAGTTTTTTATTTTGAAACCTGGTTTCTCACAGTAGTTCTTCCTCATGGTCTTAAAGTTCTTCTTTTGTGTCTTGGTTTGTCTTAGTCATTGTTTCTCACATCTTAGGGAGTTCCTCCTTTTGAGTCTTGGTTCCTCTCAGTGGTTCTTCCTCATGCTCTTAGCGAGTTAATCCTTTTGATTCTTGGTTCCTCTCAGTGGTTCTTCCTCATGCTTTTTGGGAGTTCCTCCTTTTGAGTCTTGGTTCCTCTCAGTGGTTCTTCCTCACACCTTAAGGAGTTTCTCCTTTTGAGTCTTGGTTCCTCTCAGTGGTTCTTCCTCACGCTTTAGGGAGTTCCTCCTTTTGAGTATTGATTTCTCTGAGTGGTTCTTCCTCATGCTCTTAGCGAGTTAATCCTTTTGATTCTTGGTCCCACTCAGTGGTTCTTCCTCATGCTTTTTGGGAGTTTCTAGATTTGAAACCTGGTTTCTCACAGTAGTTCTTCCTCAAGGTCTTAAGGAGGTTCTTCTTTTGCATCTTACTTCCTCTCAGAGGTTCTTTCTCATGCTCTTAGGAAGTTTCTCCTTTTGAATATTGGTTCCTCTCAGTTGTTCTTCCACATGCTCCTTGAGAATTTTTCATTTTGAGACCTGGGGCCATTTTACAGAAACTTCCTAACTTTCTGACCTTTTTGACTTAAGGCCAAGATAAGATTTTTTACAAATTCTTATTACAGGAGCTAATCTTATTTTGTCTTCTTAATTTGGGAAACTTATCCTATCTTACAGCATCTTATCTCAAGTTGGGAAATCTTAACCTACTTGAAGTCGACGAAACATCAAACAAAACTAAAGTGTGATAAACTTGAAGGTAAGAGTACTGTGACAGCGTCCCGTACTGTTTATCAGTGCATCGCTGGTCTTCAGTTTCAATTTCCCAAACACTTTAGGCGAGCGTTTTTCCTTAAAGTTAGGACAGAATTTAAGTAATTTCATCTAGTTATGATGTTTGTATGATACTGTTTTCTTATATGGAGTTAATGATAAAATTATGAACTTAAGAACTGTTCTGTAATAGCTACTGTCTTAAATTCGGTTATAACTGAAGTCGTCATGGACACTAAACAGATAAGATTTCAGACTTCAGACATTTCTGTAATATGGCCCCAGGCTCCTTATAGTAGTTCTTCCTTATGGTCTTAAGGAGGTTCTCTATTTGAGCCTTGGCTCATTACGGGCTACACCCACATTTTTGTCTGCTTTGGGACACTGACTTTTGTTGTAAGTGCTACACAAATAAAACAGAACTGAACTGAATTTACAGCAACATCCAAAGCGAAAATCTTGTGACCGAAGCCTTCTGAGTGAAGCATGGCAGTGGCTTTCCACATAAATCTCTCAATAATGTCTCCTGGCCAAACAGCTTACAACTCTCTACAACAGGATAAGAGATGAGAGAAGAGATGGAAAAAAAAGAAAGTGGTGGCATCTCACCTGGAGGAACCTTCATATCATGCAGGAGCTTTTTATCTGCAAAGATAAAGACATACGCAAATATACCACATATCACATCAAGGGAGTGTAATGATTCTGATGCAACATGAACTACTGCATGCTGAAGATGGTGCTGTGATGAACTGATCAAAGATATCAGTTGAATTTCATCATCATTTATAGACGAGATGATGGACTGTGGAGAAAACATGCTTTGACTTTCATTGCATTCTGGGATATGCAAAACAATTGGCTCCAGTCTACAATGGGACACTTCTTCTGCTATTCACCTATCGCTATAATTCTTCACAATACCACACTGGAAAGGGACACTAAAACACATCTAATTCAACTCAGCTAATGTACTTTATGTATGTATGTATGTAGCACTATGACCTCTACTAGCTAATTCTAGCCCCGTCACTTGCACATTTTACCCCTTGGCAGCTCTTACAAACTTTGACCCTTTCAGGCCCTTCCTGGCAACCACTAACACCCTCTGGTCCTCACTAGCCATCACTAGTGCCCTCTGGATCTTCTGCCCTGTTTAATCCCCTCAGGCTCCATAGGCCCACTGGCACCCTCTGATCCCCTTCTCGCCTTAGCCACCACTAGCTCTGTTAGAATCCTCTGCCCCCCTCTAGCCCTTACTAGACACCAGTGGCTTCCTTTGGACCCTCTGTCCTCCACTAATTCCCTCTGACCATTACTAGCAACAACTAGCTCCTCCTGGACCCTCTACCCACCTGTAATCCCATCTCAATTTTACTAACCATCTCCATATGGACTCTCTAGCCCCTTCTGGCCCTTACTATCGTCTGGTCCTTGCTAGTCACTTCAAACTCTATCTGGCCACTCTGGCTCTTTTTGGCCCCTTCTGACCCTTAAGAGCCACCTGTAGCTCCCTGTGGTCTCTCTGGCACCCTCTCCCCCCTTGGGCCCCCTACTAGACACCACTAGCTCCCTCTGGACCCTCTACCCAACTGTAATCCCCTCTGACCATTACTAGCAACCACTAGCTTCTTCTGGACCCTCTGCCCACCTCTAATCCCATATGATCTTTACTTGTGATTCAACATCTCCATCTTGACTCTCTAGCAACCTTCTGGCCCTTACTATCCACTACTGGCTTCCTCTGGATCCTCTGGCCCTTGCTAGCCATCTTAAACCCCCTCTGGTCCCTCTGGCTCCTTTTGACCCTTAATAGCCACCTGTAGTTCCCTCTGGTCTCTCTGCCACTATCTGGCCCTTTTGAGCCCTTCCCTCTGGACTCTCTGGACCTGGGGTGAGCAAGCCAGACAGGGAGTACAAGAGACGTTCTTTGCCTCTTACACTGAATGCAAAGATGGCCAGTCTTGGACAAAGCCAGTGTATCTGACAGCTCAGAAGACTGGTTTTGTTAAGTGCTTTTCAGCTTTTGATGAGGACCTACCTCTTCTGATTAATGCAAACCATACAGCACAGATTGCTAGGATTTTACCTTCAGAATTGCATACAGTGACAAGGAGTAGTAGATATGTGATATGATGAAGGTGATGATGGCAGTCAAAGTGATGGCGTCCCACAGGACTACATCCAGTTTAATTTGAACCCTGTGGACATGTTTTTGGATGCTTAAGCCACCATTCTGAGCCATATATTCATTCACACAGTCTGAGATGACAACAATGGTGATGAAGAAGATAATGATGATAAAAGATGACGGTGCTGATGAAGTTTATAGTGATGTTGCCTACCTAGAAATTAAGGCAATGATGTGGAGATGTGATGAGGTAATGATGGCAGTCTTGATAGCTTAAGCAGAGATTACTGATGAAATTTCTGATGGAGTCCCACAGGGCTCAGCACTAGGTCCACTTTAATTTTAACATTGAAGACATGCTTCTGGGTATTTGAACCTCGGTTTTGAGCCAAATCTTCAAGGTTAAGAAGAAAATGATAATGATGGTAAAGGATGATGATGATTATAATGATGATGTTGAGGGTGATGATGTTAAAGCTAATCACGATGCTGCTGATTACGAAGATGATAAAGGCAACTCACCCTGAGTACAGAGATCTCCGGTGCAGTTGTCGGTGTCCAGCGCCGCCCCATCACACAGTCTGCCCCCGTGTTTGGGCTCAGGGTTTGTACAATCTCTGCTGCGCTGCCTCTCACACTCCACGCTGCACACTGACCACTCTGACCATCTGGCCCAGCCACCGTCCACTGTGCACACAAATACAGGCCTTCGTTAAAAGCACTCCACAAAACACTACCATTCGGATCAGTTCTCTAAGCAATCCCATTATCCCGTCCCCCTATCAGAATAATCCCTGTATCTGATCCAAACTTCTCGGAACTTTCTTTTGTCCCAAAGCTTACAGACTGGCAGCTCATTTCCCACTCTCTCCCTCGGGGTCCAGCTGATAAATCTGATGCTTTTTTCTCTCCACCTCTGAAACCCAAAGACAATTTACTTTTGCCTCCCCCAATCAGCCACTCCCCCCACCCTCCTCGCTCGGGTTACCGCCTCGGCTTCCTCCGTGGCTAATCTAAATGCAAATGCAGGACATAGGCCGAGTGAGTGCTGGACTGGGGAGCGAGATTCTGCTCGATTTTTCAAATGGGACAATATATCCATGTGTATAATATCCACTGCACATTTTAAAAAATCTAATTAATTAATCCAAAATCCATTTCATATGTAAATACTGTCATTCAAGCATGTATCTGTATATCAATACTATTGATTAGGGCTGCAATGACTGACCATTAGTCAGTGCAGTTCATTCATCTTTCTTTTGTGGGTGAATTTGTGATGTCTACTAGGCGTTGCAGAGACTAGACGACTTGTCAACTTTACGACTTGATGATGACGCTTTAAGCTCGATGTTGACTAATGACACTAACAACATGGACACCTCAGGGAAGACAACAGGTGAGAAACCTGGAAATTTCAGGGTCCGTATCTCAGGTTTCCTGAAGGCTAGCAATGTGATCCAGGGCTCGTTGGAGACCATAGGGAGGTCACGTCATGCTCTACTATCCTGTGGAGTACCTTATAGCTTCGTTCTAACATTTCTCTGCCAACAGTGCTTTAAAGCTCAGATGTTAAACGTCGTTATCTCTGGTTTCCCCAAGACAACAATAAAAAGTCATGTGCTCTTGGAGAGGAGCATAGCACCCTATAATCCTCTAAAGTTTAAGTTGGTCACTCTTGTTATGGCACTCTGGATCTCTGGATCTCTGGATCTCCACTGCGGGAGAGCGCCTTCACAAGAATGCCTATGGTGCACCTATGTCGGATATAAGCTTGCAAGATTCCAGGGTAACAATGCGATCCAGGGCTTGTTGGAAAGGACACATCATGCTCTACTGACCTCTAGAGTTTCGCTTCATCAAGATTTCAAATTTTTAAACCCAGTTGTTGCAAAAGCATTCCCTTCTCCTGTGGTTTTATACATGACATCATCAGCATTAGTCAGCAATGTTAATATGTATTTCATAGCTTTTATAATGGTATACATTCATTGTCAAACAGGATCATCAATTTTACCATCAGTCAGAAAATGTCAAGCGGTGCAACCACACATTAGTTAACAATATTATATACTAAAATTATTTGCCACTATTGAAAATGTATAAAAATAGTCTTTGCACTTGAACTTTTGTCCTTGAACTCAAGATATGCATGCACTTTTTTCGAGTAAATAAATATAATTTTAATAATGGCACGTTGTCCATGGTTTTCCTGGGGTCACACCACCTGACTTGGTAAACTACACCAGCCTAACCATAACAGAAAAATGAAAAATGTTTTCAATATTTGTGAAGGTCTACTGACTTTGGCATTGTACCCTGACGGTCAGATGAGATATTTTTAAAACCACAAAACACTTCCCACTTTTTTTTAAAAGCATTTCAGAATAAAAGTCCTTTGCTGTTGGTTGTGCCACATGACATTTGAAAAAATCAGAATTTACAGACAAACATTTTTTAAATGAGTGGAGCATTTTTAAAGCTTTCAAACAAAATCAAGCCAAAGTATTTTGGTTAGAATTTCACATAAGTAAATTAATATTTGAACAGTTTATTCAACCTGCATATATGGGCGGACGGTTGCACCACCTGACACTTTCATACCTTAAAATATTGTACTGTGTTCACATAAAGCAGGTACTGTAGAATAATATGACATATGTCATGTGTTTATTTCATTATTTTATAGGAAAACAATGGACTGATCATTGAAACAGGTACAGTGATGTGTAGTTACAGCCTCATGTTGCCTTACATAGAGGCCTCTGCACAACCCCCTCCTCCACACCCCCCGCCCAAACACTCTCAAACAGAGGTAAAGGCTGTAGTGTACCTGGGCAGGGGGAGGTGCAGGTGCTCTTCTGGACAGACATGCCTTCGCAGAAGGCCCCCCCGTTGAGCGGGGCGGGGTTGGTGCAGGTGCGCGAACGTCTCTGAACGCCTCTCCCACACCGGACACTACAGTCTGACCAGTCCGTCCATGATGACCACCCACCATTCACTGAGGACAGAGAAAGAGAGAGAGAGACAGTTTTGATATTGTCATTAGCGTTAGTTTCAAGGGGTGATAATAGTGTCGTTGAGTTTTTATTCTCTGAAAAGTTTTAGTTTAGTTTTAGTTGAGTTTAAGTTTTAGTTTTAGCTTTGAGTTTTATGATGAACACTGTGGTAGCAGGTATTTGGTAAGAGTAGAACAAAATGAACTCAACAGTGAACTAAACTCGGCTCCAGCTTTCCTTAAAGTTTACTTCTAAACTCTCATTAACACACTGACAAAAACTGTTTTTTATTTAGTAATTTTGATTTGAATTAGTTTTGCCTTTGACAGTTTTGATTTACTTGAAAACTTTTTTTACAGTTAATGAGCAAATTTTTTCACTGCTAGTTTTCATGTTAGTTAACTATAATAACCCTGGAGAGAGAGAGAGAGAGAGAGAGAGAGAGAGAGAGAGAGAGAGAGAGGAGAGAATGAAGAGAGAGAGAGAAGAAGAGAGAGACAGAGAGGAGAGAGAAAGACAAATGAAAGAGAGAGAGAGAAAGAGAGAATGAAGAGAGAGAGAAGAAGAGAGAGAAAGAGAGGAGAGAGAAAGACAGATGAGAGCAGGAAAGAGAGAGAGAGAGAGAGTAAAAAAAGAGAGAGAAAGAGTGGAGAGAGAGAATGAAGAGAGAGAGAGAAGAAGAATAGAGAGAAAGAGGAAAGAGAAAGAAACACAGATTAGCGATAGAGAGAGAGAGAGAGAGAAAGAGAGAATGAAGAGAGAGAGAAGAAGAGAGAGAAAGAGAGGAGAGAGAAAGACAGATGAGAGCAGGAAAGAGAGAGAGAGAGAGTAAAAAAAGAGAGAGAGAAAGAGTGGAGAGAATGAAGAGAGAGAGAGAAGAAGAAGAGAGAGAAAGAGGAAAGAGAAAGAAACACAGATTAGCAATAGAGAGAGAGAGGAGAGAGAGAAAGAGAGAGATAAATGGATGATTTAGATCCTGATGGTACTTCAGGGACAGGAAGCAGCAGCAGCGGTGAAGCTCCGCTAACGACTCCTGCTGCTCTTCAAGCCAACGATGACTGACTGATCAGCTAATTGGTCCACAGAGGACTACAAGGCCACACTACAGGCTAACTGTGTGTTTTCTGACACTTCATAATCACACATCTAACAACACGCTCACACACACTTTCACACACTTTCTGAAGTCTCACTGAAGAAAATTAACAGGGGTTGATTATCCTTTGGGGAATGACAGCTGTGTCTGATCCACTCGCACCAGCGCAACACAAACAGTGCATCATTTATTGAGTGTGGATATGTCTGAGTCCCAAATGACTGTTTCTTAGCTGTATTATTCACTGCAGGATCCAGTATTTAAACTCAAGTGACCAATGACGGCCCAATCTCAAATGGCTGCCTGCTCCCTACATAGTGCACTACGTGTGCACTATGTAGGGAGCAGGGAGCCATTTGAGATTCGGCCGTCATTGGTGCTAAATAAGACTCGCTGTTGTGATTTGGTGAACAAAAAGTGCTTATAAAGTGCAAGTTTTTGCATTAAACAGTGCTGTGATATCATAGTTCTTTATTATATGACAGAAAGTTTAAAAAGTTCATGGAATGACAGCGATGGGCGACCGAACGTTCTTCTCATTCAGCAGTCCATGGTTGCTTGGCCTTCATACTCTAAAGGAACTACATTTCTTGGTGGAATACTTGATTATGTCAAGTATTATTAATAATAAATTATTTTCTGCAAAATTGCATATTTTATCAGATTTCATGTTGGCCGCTGCTTTTATTAAATAAGCCACTTGAAGCTGTGCGGTGCTGCGACTTTATCACAGAAAAGGGACTTGTACTCTACATGGCTTCTTGTGGCTTATTGCTTTATTAAACAATTATAGCACTTAAAGCAAGGTAAGTAACTAGCAAGCAATAGGCTGTGGTTGCCCTTTATACATATATGTTATAACTGCTCATGAATGATCCTACTACCTTATTAATAATTATTAATAATCTAATTTTAAAATATTAGACTTATTGTAAAGTGGCACCTTGTTAATATCTTAAAATTAAGCAGTAAAATTAAAGGCCTTCTATGAGTGGGTGTGTCCAAACTTTTGATTGCCTTTCAAAAACAACCCACCCACATCTGTGTTGCCATAATTTGTGCCACTGAAAAAGAATAAAAAGGTGCGTTCTCTAGGGCAGCCATGCCAGCCTCTGGGCACCACGGTGACTGTCGTTGACGAGTTTTGACAGCTCATGTCAAAGCCCTCTGCTAAGTTCAATCAAGCTTACGGCGCCACGCTTGCTTTAGCTGCCGACATCTGTTCCGCACCGTTTCAGGAACACAGCATGAGCAGGCGTGGGTGTATTTAGCCCTTTGTGGGGACCATGTCCCCGCAGGGTAATGAAAACATGAACATTTAGTGGATGTGGGGACATAAGCTGCAGTTTTTGTTAGGAAAAGTCAAAGAGAGCAAACTTGATATTTCGGTTGACAAGGTTTAGGTCAGAGTTGGGTCTAATGGGGCGCAGCAGGAGACCCTGGAAATGCACCACAAGCACACCTATACATGCTGCAGTGTGAGCGTATGTGTGTGTGTTACTTAACCATCACAACGTCGTAGCAAAACACCGTAAGGCTGTCACAATTAGCCTAATGGGGCCTGAAGTCTGTAAAGCACAGCCACGTACGGGGCAACAGAATCGTTAACTCGTTAGAAACGCTGCCAATATAACCAATCAAAACCGTTCTGACAGGCCGAGTGACCAGATATGGGTCTGCGAATGATGAAGCTTCGCCGTTCCCCATTACACCTTTCATGATAAACCATTAGGTGTTTGAAAAACGAGGGAGAACGTGTCATGCAGCATGGCAGCCATGATGATTTATAAGCAGTGTTTTTTTTCTCCTTCATGTTCAGTTTCTGAAGGGCAGCACAGGTCAGTGGATAGATGAGTGCTGGAAAGTAGCATTTCGAGCAGCTTTCCAAACAGACCCATCTCTGCAAGGTCAAATCTCTGAACGGCAACAGAAAGCTTAAAAAATATCACAATAAACTCTGAGAAAGAGACTGACAAGGTGACTCCTAACTGGAAGGAACAGACTGAATAAGAACTCCGTGAACATGAGAAGTGGTTGTCTGGTTGTAGTAAGTCGAGGCATTTACATTTTCCTCTCTATCCATGTTAGTAGAAATCTTCCAATCACTGGCCACTTTATTAGAAACACCAACCTTACATTTCCTCTGACTGGCCACTTTATCAGAAACACCAACCTTAAACTTCCACTCACTGTCGACTTTATTAGAAACATCAACCTTGCACTTCTTCTAATTGGCCATTTTATTAGAAACACTGACCTTGTGCTTACAGTCGCAGGCCACTTTATTAGAAACACCAACCTTGTACTTCCACTAACTGGCCACTTTATTAGAACTACCAACGTTGTACGTCCTCTGACTGGCCATTTTATTAGAAACACTGACCTTGTGCTTCCACTCACTGGCCACTTTAATAGAAACACTGACCTTGTGCTTACACTTCTTGGCCACTTTATTAGAAACACCCACCTTGTACTTCCACTAACTGGCCACTTTATTAGAAACATCTGCCTTGTACTTCCTCTGACTGCCCACTTTATTAGAACTACCAACGTTGTACGTCCTCTGACTGGCCATTTTATTAGAAACACTGACCTTGTGCTTTCACTTACTGGCCACTTTATTAGAAACACCCACCTTGTACTTCCACTAACTAGCCACTTTATTAGAAACACCTACCTTGTACTTCCACTAACTGGCTGCTTTATTAGAAACACCTACCTTGTACTTCCACTAACTGGCTGCTTTATTAGAAACACCCACCTTGTGCTTACACTTCTTGGCCACTTTATTAGAAACACCCACCTTGTACTTCCACTAACTAGCCACTTTATTAGAAACACCTACCTTGTACTTCCACTAACTGGCTGCTTTATTAGAAACACCAACCCTGAATTTCCACTCACTGGTCACTTTATGAGCCCCACCTACCTTACAAGTTCACTATATGTGCCCAATTATAGGCTGCAGTCCATCTGTTGGTGCTTGCTTTACTATTACTAGACAGTTAAGTGACTGAAATGTGACAGAAAACCTTCATAGAAAAGTCTTAAATCTCACCAAATACAATAACAGTTGCTGGGGCACTGCGTCTTCTAGCGACAATGTTGCTGGCCAGACAGGTGTAGTTGCCCGAGTCTGAGAGACGAGCTTCACTGATGATCAGGTTGTGGTCTGCTCGAGTGTCAATATTAACATCATCAAGTGTGCTGATGGGCTCATCATTCTTCAGCCACTCCACCTGCAGAGGAAAGAGAATGAAAATGCAATCAAAGACCAAACTTCTGTACCAAACACATCTCTCAATAAATCAAACTTTTTTCAAAATTAATTAGATGACTGGAGTTATTAAGACAGGCATGACTAAACCAAGTCTTGGACAAGTATTAACATATAGTTCAGAGGTCTTCACATCCAGATCTTGTGTCCAGTTTTCAGTCCTGGATTTTGTAAACGCTGGTTCGTACAACACTGCACAGCCAATCAGTCAACACTTTAATTACACCCCATTTTTGCCTGAAATAGTGTACCCAAAGTTAAAGGAGCACTATTCTCACATACTTTGGCTATAGTCATAGTCTTGGTCTCATTTGAAATTATACTACTCTCAACTTTTTTCCCAACCATCAAAATAATGGTATGAATTATTGACACAGAGTAACAGATGCTAGAATGGAGGAGTTTATTTCCACCTGACTCAGATCTCTAAACTGATCTCTGACTCTTGCCGTGTTATCAGACCACATGTTTTGGATTATGGGGTCTCTGAAGAAGACCAGCGAGGCTTTGAAGGTGAGGACACACAGATCATAAAATGGGAATCAAATCCTGAGATTTCAATCTTTCAAATGGTATACTGCATCACCACGTTGCTGGACGAGTTGATGCCTAAAATTGGTGTAGAAAAAAAAAACAGAAGTGAACGCTTCAGCGGAAGTGTGTCGATATCAGCACAGTGATCTAGAAAAAGTTAACTACCAATGAAGTACTTGATTTGAGACTCAAGGTAAGATGCCATCCAGCAATAGATTGCATTGTGGAGACACCAGTGGATTGCAGTGGCTGAAGTTCCAAATAGTGATACCCTACACTGTTAGAAATGAACGTCCCCTCAAAGGTCCAACAGTGGTTTTAAGGTCTGATTGTGAACCTTAAATGAGTTTTTCCAGGTGAAAAGTTCGTATTTGTACCTTTTCATAACCGAATGTTTTAAACAGAACAGTAAAATAAAAGCCTGGAGACGAGACGGGGTGTGTGGAGTCAGTACAGCTTAGAACATATCATTTCAGTGGATTATGGTTCAGTTATGTTCTCTGACTAAAGGTACTGAAATGGACCCTTGAGGGAGCCACTCCAGTGACAAGAGGGGAACTGACTCAGAGACAGTTTAGTACCTTTATTTTTGAGAGTGTAGAGCAGAGGTTTCAATCCTAGTCCTGAGGTGGGTCCCCAGGAATAGGACTGTAAACCACTGTCTGCCTTTGTAACTATAGAGCTTTGGAAGAGCTCATTTTAGACTTTTGGACTGATGGGGAAACTGAGAGGAAACAAGAATAACAAGGTGAAACTTCCTAAGCATGAGGAAGGAACATATAGAGGATCCAAGATCTAAAAAAAGAGGACCAATCATCTTCTGAGCTGTACCATTTAGGATACAAGTACAGCGAGAAAAAGATCGTGCTAAAATGTTACCAGCAGGAAAATGAGTCGGTCAACAGTCAGCAAGACTAGACAACTAGCAATACCAGCAGTCAGAACCAGAAGTTAGCGTTCCCTAAGAATCTCTCCAAGGAGCGTGAGGAAGATACACGGAAGCCAAGATTCCAGATAATAGAGATGTTTCTTTCCTACTCCATCACTTCAGGTCAGGTTGGAGTTCGTGGTAGAGAGGCAAGGTCCGATCACAGTGATTTATTTGGGGCCGAGGTATGGGCGTCTCAACCCATTTGGGACCGGTTTGGGATCATCGCCGAGGCAATGCCCCTCCATCCGCACGGCTGGACCGGTTAGATTACAATCGCTGGACAGCCGGGGCCGGAGGTCCTGAGAGAGTTCAGCAGGGGAATGTCAGGGACAGGGTTGATTTATGTCTGTGTGTTTGAGAATTAAAAACACAGCATGGCTCTGGGGAGGATCTGCGTGTATGTGTGTGCGTTTGTGTCCTTGCCCTGCGTGAGAAAACACTACAGCTGCAAACAATAAGATTGCCTCTCTCTCTCTCTCTCTCTCTCTCTCACTCTCTCTCTCACTCTCTCTCTGAAGAATAATGGATTTCAGAGGATCGATATATCAGCCGTCAGCTGCTGAGCGGATAAATGTTTTTCGGTCCCTGTTTGATGGCCGGAGAGAACTCTTTCATCACAAGCTTTTAATTTCACTCTTTTCTCTGTTCCACTCCACAGCTCCTTGAGAGCCACTGGTCCACCCTCCCTGTCTCTGTGTGGGTTGTCTCTGTTTGACTCTCTGCTTCAGATCTACCTCCTCAACCTTATTTTATTTAAACTATGTTGCTGTAGAACTCTGTTTTATTACAGATCCAAGCACTGAAACCTATTTACCTTTCTTTTATTATGGGTTCAAGCTATTGTTATTGTTCAGAGTTTTATCATTTTTCTTCATCTTGACAGCTTCCATAGTCTTGCAGGCCCAGACGGGATCTCATAATGAGAATATCTATCAAAATCCACCGCAAACGAGGGTACGCCACGTCTAAAACCTGCCACCCAATTCGGCTAGCCCGTGCTCTTTTAACATCCGTACAATCAATAACACAAGCAAAACAAGCTAGCGAGTGAAGTGCTATTGTTAGACAACTTTCTATCTTCAAAATCAATATTTTGGGAACATTCATTTTAGTTTTGTCAGTTTTGTCTGAAGACAGTAAACCAGGTATCTGATATCTTTTAAAGTAAAGGTATAGTCTGGTTTAACAGAACCATTTCTCCCTTGGAAAAGGTAATGCTTCTTTTTTTACTGCATGCAGTGTGCACTCCACACTCATCTACAGATTCACTTAGACTTTTTGTGGGAAGTTTTCAGTCGTGCTAACTTACATTACATCCATGGGCCAGCTACAGGTTTGCTGTCCTAACGTTGATGAGTGCACCAAGTCAAGTCAAAGTTTATTTATATAGCACTTTTTACAACAAGTGTTGTCACAAAGCAGCTTTACAGAAAAATCCAGGTCTGAGCTCCCATGAGCGTCGCCAATGGCGACAGCGGCAAGGAAAAACTCCCTAAGGGCAAGAGGAGGAAACCTTGAGAGAAACCAAGCCTCAGAAAGGGAACCCATCCTCCTCTGGTCGACACCGGATAGCAAACAGCCTTAGTATAACATATTAGAATACAAAAATGGAGAAAAACAGGCGGAGCAATGGTTAATTAGATAGTCTGAGTTTATGCAGCAGCAGCAGGAGGGTCAGTTCATGCAGGTGAGATTTGCACAGTTTTGTTTAGCATGAAGCTCCAAGGTGGTTGAAACTCTGGTGGTGACTCTAGCACCATCACTTCAAACTGTAAGCTCCTCTTTTACCTTTGGGTTGATTTAGAAAGTTTGATTCCATTTCACTCAGATACCATTCAGATCCTTCTTATGGTAGTCCCCTGACAGGGTACAGGTTCCACAAAAACACCTGTAGGACACACAGACTTGCAACTTGGTGGACGGGTATTAAGCCCTATCTGCTGCTCATAAACATGTCTTAGTCATTCAATGGGGCAATTTCTGAATTGCGAGTAGAACTGGGAAGTGACTAATTTTGATATTCCAGGATCTATAAGAGTTCACGAACCAGCATTCAGCTCACTGCAGGGTAGTCTAAAATTAATATAGGCATGCAGGCTTACTTCATAATTTAAAAATAGCTGAGGAAAATCAGTCAGATGAGTATTGGAGGCCTCTTCAGATCTAACACTATAGATAACTGGAACAATGTTGAATGCTCAGTGAATGCAGTGCCAGCATGTTAGTTTGCCAGGGGTACTGTTTCTGGACCTAGCTAACATCAGCTATCCACACCACAGCTGGCCACGCAACCTCTGTCTGCTTAGTGGGGGGGGGTATACTTTGTCCAGTTCTGTCCAAACCCAGCAGTTATGTTTCATATATTTCTTACACTTCTGTCAATAGGGGGTGAGGTAATGTGTAGATTACCTTTTCAAAATCTCCTGGACTCCCTGGATGAGCAACTTTGGCATGAATATCATATCTGACAGCAACATATATCTTATTCCGTTTGTAATAATGTATGCATATTTCCTAGTTTGACCCTTCAATCCATCCGTAGTGCAGACTGAAGTGCGCTTAATGACGGAATATGTGATTGTAGAACTGTTGTTCAAATGCAGGTTCTTATAGGTTATTAATTGAAACTTCAGCACCTTCTGCAGACTTTGCTGGACAGGGCTGACAGGAGACCTATGGTAAATCAACAAGCAGCAAACTTACAAAACGATCATGAAGAAGTTGACTGTATAAACAAAGCAAATTTGTCATTTATAGTTGTGTATTTATTTGTTTGACTGAGAACTGTGTAAGAGTTCCAATACACCAGTGGTTCAAATGGCAGTAAAGTCATCTTGATCTTAATCAAATTTGAGCAAAAAAGACAAATGCAATTAATTAACTAAACAAAATAACATGGTTAATCACAATTCATTACTTTAAGCTTGACAGCCTAAGTATCTTTCTGTAAGTTCTACCTCTCTGGAAAAATTGTCTTGATGAGCGGTAGTTTCTGAAACTCTCTCTCTCTCTCTCTCTCGCTCTCTGTTTAGTATTCATGGGCTGTTTCTGGGTCTTTGAGGGCCTCTGGGGAGGTTGGAGCTGGGATGATGAGAGGAAAGATGCAGACAGTGGGACAGACTCGCTATGAGGCCCATAATCCCTCCTCCCTCCCTGCCCCAGGAACAGAGGAAATGCACATTTGTCTAATTGGCACATTTGTTCCCATTAAAGTGCCGCCAACGTGGAGCGCTGCAAAGGCACGCCCACCAACCACGACTTCCTCCACTGCCAACACTCTCTAAACACTCTTTGATGGCAGCGTCAGCCAGTATCGACCCGCTGTGTGGCGCGGTTGAAAGAGCGGGGTGGATTTCTCCGCAGCTAATGGTGGCCTCGGAGGTCTGAGAGAGGTCCAAGGCTTTGATGTCACCCGAGAAGATGAAAGAGTGGAGCTCTGAGTTCACAGCCTGTTTTAGAAATGAGCGCAAATGTCGAAACTATGAGATTGCAAGAGGATCAAACCCAACTACAAAACATTCGAACAGTGACCGAAATGGCTTTCAAGAGAAAGAGAGGGCCTTGAGAATGTGAGGCAGGAGACCACTGAGATGGCCACAGAGAAGATGAGAATTGGACTGTGGCAACATCGTCTTAGGCGAGGGCAGAAAAATCACGATGGTGAGAGGTCATTCACATCCATATCTGCTGAGGGCTAATGACGCAGAGACCTTCAGCAGGTGGTTCACTCTCCACCTCTCCAGGAAAAGAATGGAACAGGTTGAACCTTGACACCAAAATAAGGCACGTGATAAAACAGGTCAATTCAATTAACCCCGGAACACATCAAATGGCTTATAACGGGATCATCCCAGAGCTGGAATCACTTCCCACCTTTACTTGCAACCAGAGGGGAAGAGACAGTCAAAAGAAGGTGTATAAGGAGGGAATCTCGCCCACCTTGTTCAATTAATTAATTAACTAATTTGGTTAAAGCCCACCTGTGTCGCTTCTCTTCATTTCTTTTGGGATGAGTCAGTACAACAGTAAAATATAGGGATGTACGATGATTTCGGAATCAGATTGTATCAACAGATTTAGTTTAGTGATTAGGACCAATCAAAGTCAGGTGGAGGTCTTTGAAGAAACAAGACAGTGACTAGCATCAATCACAGTCAGGGGGAGGTCTCAGGGCAAATGAGGCAGTGATTAGGACCAATCACAGTCAGGGGGAGGTCTCAGGGCAAATGAGGCAGTGATTAGGACCAATCACAGTCAGGGGGAAGTCTCAGAAGAAATAAGGTGGTGATTAGGACCAATCACAGTCAGGGGGAGGTCTCAGGACAAATGAGGCAGTGATTAGGATCAATCACAGTCAGGGGGAGGTTTTAGCGACAAATGGGGCAGTGATTAAGACCAATCACAGTCAGGGGGAGGTCTCAGAAGAAATAAGGTGGTGATTAGGACCAATCACAGTCAGGGGGAGGTCTCAGGACAAATGAGGCAGTGATTAGGACCAATCACAGTCAGGGGGAGGTTTTAGCGACAAATGGGGCAGTGATTAGGACCAATCACAGTCAGGGGGAGGTCTCAGAATAAACAAGGTGGTGATTAGGACCAATCACAGTCAGGGGGAGGTCTCAGAAGAAACAAGGTGGTGATTAGGACCAATCACAGTCAGGGGGAGGTCTCAGAAGAAATCAAGGTGGTGATCAGGACCAATCACAGTCAGGGGGAGGTCTCAGAATAAACAAGGTGGTGATTAGGACCAATCACAGTCAGGGGGAGGTCTCAGAAGAAATCAAGGTGGTGATCAGGACCAATCACAGTCAGGGGGAGGTTTTAGCGACAAATGGGGCAGTGATTAGGACCAATCACAGTCAGGGGGAGGTCTCGGAAGAAACCAAGGTGATGATCAGGACCAATCACAGTCAGGGGGAGGTCTCAGAAGAAATCAAGGTGGTGATCATGACCAATCACAGTCAGAGAGAGGTCTCAGAGTAAACAAGGTGGTAATTAGGATCAATCACAGTCAGGGGGAGGTCTCAGATCAAACAGGGTGGTGAGTAGGACCAATCATATACAGGGAGGGGGTTCTCAGGACAAACAAGGCAGTGATTTGGATAAATCCCAGCCAGGGGGAGGTCTCAGGACAAATGAATCAGTGATTAGGACCAATCAAAGTCAGGGGGAGGTCTCAGGACAAATGAATCAGTGATTAGGACCAATCAAAGTCAGGGGAGGTGTCAGAACAAACAAAGTGGTAATTAGGACCAATCACAGCCAGGGGGAGGTCTCAGAACAAATAACGAGGTGATTAGGACCACTCACAGTCAGGGGGAGGTCTCAGAATAAACAAGGTGGTGATTAGGACCAATCACAGTCAGGGGGAGGTCTCAGAAGAAATCAAGGTGGTGATCATGACCAATCACAGTCAGAGAGAGGTCTCAGAGTAAACAAGGTGGTAATTAGGATCAATCACAGTCAGGGGGAGGTCTCAGATCAAACAGGGTGGTGAGTAGGACCAATCATATACAGGGAGGGGGTTCTCAGGACAAACAAGGCAGTGATTTGGATAAATCCCAGCCAGGGGGAGGTCTCAGGACAAATGAATCAGTGATTAGGACCAATCAAAGTCAGGGGAGGTGTCAGAACAAACAAAGTGGTAATTAGGACCAATCACAGCCAGGGGGAGGTCTCAGAACAAATAACGAGGTGATTACGACCAATCACAGTCAGGGGGAGGTCTCAGAAGAAACAGCACATTCCTCAGAAGGACCAGAAGGACCAATCCCAGCCAGGGGTAAGGTCTTAGAAGGAACAAAACAGTGGTTAGGACCAATCACAGTCAGGGGGGAGGTCTCAGGACAAACAAGGTGGTGATTAGGACTTTGGATCTGCACCGTACGAACTCAAACCAAGACACTGTTTTGCTTTGAAATGTTATCGTTTAAGGGACGCAGCCAGCTTAACTCGCGTTTAACACTTGGTAGCGCTTCTTCGCTGTTAATAAGAGAGTTTTGTAAGTACCTGCATGTTTTTTCCCTTTTCATTACCATGACTAATCCAAGTGAACTTTAGTTTGACAGTTAATACGCCGCTTTCATTTCCATGATGGCGTAATTGTTCTCATTATGCCGTGCTCATTAGTCACCGGAGAACATCTCACAGCCTGGTTGGGGGGAGGGTGGTGGAGGAAGGGGAGATGATATTTTCACACAACTTACTTTTCAACTGGGAACAAACAAAGGACGGTGGCTCCGAGTGCCAAAACAAACAGCGACCAAATTGTTCTCGGGCGAGCCAAGTGGTTGACCTTTTCAAGAAGAAATCGCTTTGGTGAGTGCGATGTTTTGTGACTTCGCTGCCAAGAAAGAGAGAAAAGCTACTGGGGTGCATTTCTGGCTCTGGTGTTTTTCCTGCTCGACCCTTTGCCCCGGCGTGGCCATGATTACAGATGGAGCCGCTGGAGCGGCCTGTCATTTTTCATATTCATATGTTGGATATTTTCTTTTCCATAACTCTCTAAACAGCAACTCTTCCATTGTGCTTCATATTAGCAGCAATGTTGTAACGAGACCTTGTTTCTCAAAAATGGCAATGTGGCATGCACCCGTCCCCCCGGGCCACGATGACGACCACGAGGGCCAGCCTGATACCAGGGCCTGAACCCTGAGCAAGGACCAAGCCCTGCAAGGATGGCAGTGAGAGGAAAACCGCCTTCCTGCCGGCTGTCACGGTCGTCACTGGGGCCCAGGGGACAAACGCATGCCACAGGTAAGTTCTGTAATCCTTCAAAACCTTATTATTATTCAGTTATTACTCCTAAGACTTAATATACTTTACTTCTGAATGACTTATTATTCAGTGTCTACTATGAATTATTGAAATGTTCATTGTCCAGTAGTGTTGTAGTACTCGAGTCCCAGTCTTCAGACCATAAACTAGCCATCCCGGTCTCGTTCTTTTGCCAGAAAAATCATTGAGCTTGATATATAGTTTTATTTTTGCTAATAATTAGTAACTAAAAACAATTAATAACATTTGTCATATTTAAAATTATGCTTAGTAAAATGTTTGTGCCGCAATGAATATGAAATAAAAAAAAACAGAAAATGCAGTACCGCCACAGCCCACTAGGGACTGCAGCACCCAGGTTGAAAAACACTGTTATATAGGTTTAAATAAAATCTGTTGGTTGAAGATCTAATTGATCCTTTCCTTGAACTCAGTAACTACTATAAATTATTCTATAATTTATAAATGATTCTATAATTTATAAAATATTCAGTATCTGCTATGAATCATGCAATACCTAATTTAAACCGTTTAGTATCTACTATAAAATTACTTAATTAAAGTCAGTATCTACTAGAAATTATTTAGTACCAATTAAAAATTATTCAGTAACGTCCATGAATGATTCAGTATTTACTGTGAATCATTCAGCACCTATTATAGATTATTCGGTAACTCCCATTAATTATTTAGTGTTTACTATGAATTATTCAGTGCCTATTATAGATTATCCAGTAACACCCATTAAATATACAGTATTCACTATGAATTATTCAGTACCTATTATAGATTATCCAGTAACACCCATTAAATATACAGTATTCACTATGAATTATTCAGTACCTATTATAGATTATGCAGTAACTTCCATTAATTATTCAGTATCTACTACTATGTAACTACTATGAAATAATCAGAATCTACTGTGAATTACTATTATATTTAACTTGAAACTAATGTGTAAGAAAAATCACAGTGCACTGAAGAATTAAGGAAGTCTTGTGCATCTGTTATACAGTGATAGAACACGGCAGCACACAGAAAGCCTTGATCCTCGTACGTATTACTATCCCCAACGTGGACGTGCACTGTAACTCTCTGGCAGCAGATTTAAACAACTTAAAGCTGCATTATTTGAGCTAAATTTGAAAGATGTCACACGGAAAAACAAGTGACTAACATATACTGTCCATGCGCTGCTGCGGGTCACCCTGAACACACACACACAGGCTCAGAAGGAAGGTCCGGCTCAATGTTTGGGCCTAAAATATAAAATCAACATTATTCTGATAAAGATGTGATGACAATAGTAGATAATTCACTCCTTCACCAGTTTTGACTCAGCTGTCATTGAATTCTCTTTCAATTATCAGATTCATCCACTTGGGGAAGAGGCTCTTCTGCATGTTGTGTGCAATTACACATTTCCACCAGAGAGGTCTCCAAATCCCTAAATCTTACAGAGTGTAGCCTCAGCGTGGCCCTGGTCTCTGAATGTATCCCCAACTTTTGGATTTAGAAAGTCTACATTGGTATCTGTGACTCCATTCTACTCATCATGGCAACCCAAAACACTCTATTTGGATAAGAAGCGGTGCACTGCTGTGTTGGCTGCTGACCCATAGTCCTCTGAGACGGCCCTGTCTTGGCCCCAGGGGCCGAGCCGGGCCTGGCTCACGTTCGCGAGGTGCCTTTCCCCTCACGCGGGGTGCCATGTTGGCTCCGGTGGACGTTGATTAGCTCTAGTGGCTGTTTTTTTTGTTATCTTGAAATCACAGGCCGCAGCCATTTTGGCTCGCTTTCCAATATGGCAGATGGCATGCGACTCTTTCTCTCTCTCTCTCTCTCTCTCATTCGTTTCAGCTGGCAAGAATGTGCCCACATGACGGCCCAGTTAATGCTGCGGCTCTCTCCGAGACGGTTCGAAAAACAAGGCGAGCAAAGCTTGCAGATGCTAAAAAGCCAGCTGTTTCCGCTGTTTCCTTGGAGATCCATGGCCAGAGATTTCAATCATCATCATCTTCTTGGCTGTCTCACTGCAGTGATAGGGAAACTGGGCGGGCAGAGGGGGATTTAAGGGTGGATTTTGGGGTTCTAGGAAAAAGACAGGAATGGGGCCCCCTGAAAGCACAGACTTGACTTAAGTTAGTGAGGCAATGGTGCGACACTGCAAATAAGGATAGCTTGGCGAGTGAAATCATCCTAAATCTCGTGATTACATCTGATATTCTTCATTTTGAAATTGCTATAAGAATATCCATCCATCCATCTTCTAAGCCACTTATGTTTCTGGGTCACGGAGGGTGCTGGAGCCTATCCTAGCATTCATCAGGTGGAAGGCAGGAAATATCCTGGATAGGTCACCAGTCCATCACAGGGCAGTCACACAGACATACACATTCACATCTAGGGGTCAATTTCTCCAACTGGCCTGACTGCATGTCTTTGGACTGTGGGAGGAAATCCACACAGACACAGGGAGAACATGCAAACTCCAGAAAGGACCCTGGTTGCCTGGCCGGGGAATCGAACCCAGACCCTTCTTGCAGTGAGGCAACAGCGCTACCCACTGCACAATAGTAGATTATGTAATGTATTTTTTACTTAAGTGGAATTATCTCACTGTATTGGCAGCTCATGTTGCTTGTTTTGAGAAATAACACTTGAAACAAACAGTATCATTCAACACTGTGAGATAATTTGGTATAGATTAGCGTAGAAGTAACGAGTATTGAGATGACTTTTTCCTGCAAACAGTAAGTAACATATTCATGACATTTTGAGAGTAATTAGTAAATTTTGAGTCATTAATAACACTAAAGCTATCTATGCTAACATCAGTTCTAGCCTTATGTACGGCTGAGGCTGCACAGCTCTCTGTTCTGACTGTGGAACGTGGAACAACGTTAACTTTACATGTGCAGCGACAAACTTTCTGATTTCCTGCCTATTTACTTGTATACCTTTGTTAGATTTTCCCTCTCAACACATAGAAAATCACATAGAAGAACCTCCTCTCCATAATGTAGATTGGTAGTTTTCAACCTGTAGGCTGCAGCCCCCTAGTGGGTCATGGTGGAACTGCTAGAACTGCAATTGGTGATTTATTACATAACATAACATAAAATGTTATTGCAATATGTAGATATTTATCCAAATACTATTGTTGAGAAAATTGTTCAAAAGATAAAACATCTTATTTAGGTCCAGCTCATAATTTGGTCAGGCAAAAACACATGACATAGTAACTGACAAAGCCACTTGGTTATGTTTATACAAGGAGATTCACTCGAAAGAGGCCCCAAATTTTCTGTAATATCTCTTTCTAGGATGAAGCAATCTGAACGAAACAACGTGCAATGTGCTCCTCAGTATATGGAGCTTCGAACAAGCTGGGATGCCGCTGCGTCTTAGCGATGAGGTAGGCGCCGGACAGCCATCGCGATGTATAACCTCTGTTTGCAACTTCCGGGTGCAAACCCCCGTACTCCTTCACTCAGTCACTCGACTTCTCATCAGGATGGTGGTGTACAGTATTGAGCAGCACGTCTTCATGGTGCAAACCTATTGGGTCACCAGTTCGTTTGAGCAGTGTCAGAGTGAATTTAGGAAGAAATATGGTGTTCGTGATTAACCCTCAAAGAGTGTTATTCAGAAGATGGTACGGAAACTGGAAACGAAAGGATCATTGATTCCTTCTCATGGTGGAGGCCGTCTGAAAATGTAATCGATTACACACACATCAAGGTATGAGGCGTATTTTTTTGGTTCAGATTGCTTCATCCTAATGGGAGTTACAGCAGAATATTCGGGGCCTCTTTCGAGTGAATCTCCCTGCATGTATGTAGTTCATTGAACACTGATAAATGGCTACAAACCAAACTTTTTGTTTATTTTGTTGTGTGATTGTACAGTCGAAAGAAATTCAGCAGGCTACATTGATTATTGTCTTTGCATATGAAAAAGTAAGACTGGTTAAATCTTCTTGTGGGCTGCTGAATCTTTTGCGGTCAGTTGTGTGGGCAATGAGCTGCAAAAGTTTGGGAACCCACTGGTGTGGGTTATCGGCTTAATAATTTTTCAATACTTGTCTTATCAACATCAATATCATATCAACACTATTCCATGTTGTTACACGACAGCACTGTAAAAGATCTGTCATGGAATAGTCCCTTATGAGGTGCGAGCAGGAAGTTCTGAGACTGTTCCTGTTGCGAAGGAACAGAACATGGCATGGTAATACACATGCAGCAGGTGCGAGCAACAACTTTTGTGGGTCAGTGTCCCACGGTATGTCACGTGATCAATATCAGGACCTGTGTATATCCATTTTTTTGATCACTTGCAGGTGTGCATTTGTGATTTCACCATGGAGCAAACATCAAATTCCGTGTCGAACTCGGGAAAGCGGCGATGGAAATGCTTAAGAATGCCAAAGTCTATGGCAATGAAACAATGAAGCCATGAGCAAGACGAGGTGTTCTGAGTGGCATTCACATTTCAAGATGGGCAGAATGTCACTAGAGGACGATCAGAGGTCAGGGTGACCCCCCACCAGCACAACCCCTGAAAACATCCAAGAAATTGAACCAATTGTGTGTCAGGCTCGTCTGCTCACCGTCGAGGAAACTGTTAAAATCCGTTGGAACAGGAACATCTCCACTTTTAACAGGCACCTCCAAGATCTCCGTCAACAGGACTGGGACGACCCGATCTTCATGTTGAGGATCATCACCAGAGACCAGAGTCGGGTCTTCGTAGTGGAGGAGCGCACAGTCTCCAAGACCGAAGAAGGTGCATCAGTTCAGGAGCACGAATAAGAGCATGCTCGCCGTTTTCATCCACATTCACGAGGTTGTGTGCTGTGAATTCGTCCTCCGGGGTAAAACTGTCAATGTCGGCTGTTCTAAAGCATCTGAGGGAGGACATTCAGCGCAAATGACCCGAACTGTGGCGTGATGGCAGTTGGGTGCCCATGCTATTTCCTTACTTGTTGTTATTAATACTTCTGACTTGCTTGTTAAAATAAGTCAGGGGTCGGCAAGCCAAATGTTAAGAAGAGCCATTTTGTCAAGTTTTAACAAAAATCTAACCACCTTGGGAGCCTCGACATTTCATGTCCTTTTTATTGAAGTAATGTTTTACCATCTTGGCTGTAAGTATGTATCAGGATGTGCCAATGTTGTAGTATAGGCTAAAAAATATAATATAAACACAAATGGAGGCTTACTTTGCTCAACTGTAAGTTTTAGCTCAGCTTTTCTCGCATCTCAGGAAATTTTCCTCAAAAGTTGAACAGTTTCTTGTAAAATGTCTCTTAATATTCGACTTTTTATGAGGCTGAAGTCGCTTCTCATTCGCCAGCTTCTTGTTGGAATTTTCCCGTTCCACCTTAAATGGTGCCTGAGGCGCCAGAATGTAGTTAACTATGTAGCTAACTGTAACACCATTTAAGGTGGAACGGGAAAATTCGGACAAAAACCTGGCGAACGAGAAACTGACTTCGGTCTCGTGACTTCAGTGTTTGATAGTTTCTCATTGCAGATTAAACGTATCAGGAAACCAGCTGGAGTGATTATAAACACAAATAAGTCCATTAATCTCCAAATTATTGATCTTCGTCTTATGAAATAAGTGGAGAATGGAAAATGCAGCCTCTATACTCGTGTCTGTAGGTAGAGGAGGAGATGTTTTATTATGATTTGAATATTAATTATGAAATGAAGAGTTATTGCCGAGTGCAGTCTTGTTCTGCAGAAAGAAAATAACATCCTTCACATATTTTTGCCTGTTTTTGTGAGGAGAAGTCAGAAGTTCAGACTAGAACATGTTTGAAAGAGAATGCAAAACAAACATAAACGCAGAACTGAAAGCACTGCACGCTCGATAGTAATAACTCTGAAGGTTAACAGCTCATCTCAAATTCTGTGAAAGAGATTTTGAACTGAGAGCAGGAAAAAAAGATCAAAGGTGGATGAAAGCGGCGGACCGATCTCTGTCCAGGAACAAAAATCCTTATCTGGTTCTCAAATCGCAGACTCAAAATCTGTTGAGCATCGATACTGATTCACTCACACTGAACTGAAGATCGCTGAGTTTGGATTAAAGTAAGAGGGAGGGGGTTTGGGAAGAGAGAGAGAGAGAGAGAGAGAGAAAGAAAGAGAAAGAGAGAGAGAGGGAGAGAGAGAGAGAAAGGAAGAGAGAGAGAAAGAGACATGGGAGAGAGAGGGAAAGAGAAAAGGGGAAGAGAAAGAGATAGAAGAGAGATAAACAGATATTGAGAAAAGAAGAAGAAAGAAGAGAGAAAAACATACAAACATACCGAAGACACAGAGAAACAGATAAATAGAGAGAAAAGAAAGAGAGAGACAGAAATAGAAAGGAGGGATAGATAGATAGATAGATAGATAGATAGATAGATAGATAGATAGATAGATAGATAGATAGATAGAGACAAAGAGATGGGAGAAGGGGAGATAGATAAAGACGTTGATAGAAATGGTATGAAAGAGAGAGGAGAAAAAGTGAAGAGAGAAAAAGAGACTGAGACAGATAGAGAAAAGAGAAAGATACAGAAGAGAGAGATAAAAGGGAGAGGGAAGAGAGATAGAGAGATAGAGAAGAGAGAGAATAGATAGATAGATAGATAGATAGATAGATAGATAGATAGATAAAGTAGAGGGAGAGGAAGAGAGACAGAGTAAGAGAAGGGGGGGTAAAGGGGGAGAGAGAGAGAGAGAAGGAGGGGGTAAAGGGAGAGAGAGAGAGAGAGAAAGAGAGAGAGAAAGAGGGGGTAAAGGGAGAGAGAGAGAGAGAGAGAGAGAGAGAAAGAGAGAGCGAGAGACAGAGAGAGAGAAAGAGGGGTAAACGGAGAGAGAGAGAGACAGAGAGAGAGAGAGAGAGAGAGAGAGAGAGAGAGAGAGAGAGAGAGAGAGCGAGAGAGCATCATTCTCAGGCTGCTGAATAAATAATCACCCTGTGCTCCTGTGTGATAATGCAGTGCTGCTCTGAAGGCTTTAATGTGGGTCACACTCCTCAAACACTCTCTCTCAGGACAAAACACGTTCCACTGGAGCACATGACCACTCGGAGAACCCACGACTGTTTCGTCATGTCAAGTATCTTAAAATATCTCAAATTATGTCCGAACATCCGTATGTACACAAACAGGGGGCTCAGTGACGTTTGAACTGACCTCAGCTGGAGGCACCCCCTCTGGTGGGCGGCAGTGGAGGACGATCATGCCTTTGATTGGCACCTCCCTGCCCTGCGGCTCCTGCTCGAAGTTCTTCCTCAGGTCTAAGAAAAAAACAGCAGTCCTGTGCTCAGAAACTGACCAATGATAAATGGTACACGGCTGAGAAACTGTCCATCTATATAGTGGACCTAAAGTGGTCAGCGAGTGGAAGCACAAGGTGTTTCTAATAAAGTGGCCAGTAAGTGGAAGTACAAGGTGGGTGTTTCTAATAAAGTGGCCAGTGAGTGGAAGTACAAGGTGGGTGTTTCTAATAAAGTGGCTAGTGAGTGGAAGCACAAGGTAGGTGTTTCTAATAAAGTGGCCAGTAAGTGGAAGTACAAGGTGGGTGTTTCTAATAAAGTGGCCAGTGAGTGGAAGTACAAGGTGGGTGTTTCTAATAAAGTGGCCAGTGAGTGGAATTGCAAGGTAGGTGTTTCTAATAAAGTGGCCAGTGAGTGGAATTACAAGGTGGGTGTTTCTAATAAAGTGGCCAGTGAGTGGAAGTACAAGGTGGGTGTTTCTAATAAAGTGGCCAGTGAGTGGAAGCACAAGGTTGGTGTTTCTAATAAAGTGGCCAGTGAGAGTATATGTTGGAAAAGCTTCACTAAAATATCTGTATACAGTCCGTAGCTTTTTAAAAGACGGACTGATGTATGCTGACACTCACATGCGATACGGACAGTGGCCTTGCGGCTCTTGGAGGTGCCCAGGTGACTCCAGGCAACACACAGGCACCAGTAGTCCTCAGGACCGTGGAAATCCTCCACCTGCTGCCGAGACACATTGATCATCACCTCACGGATCTTCAGACCTGCAGGGGAAGACAGAGATCACCAGCCTGTTCTTATGATTACTTCTGGGTAAATGGGAGGGTGAAATGTGGTTTCGCTGTCGTTCAGGAGCTAGGTCATTACTATGCTATCTCAGGTGGTTACTAAGGTGTTGCTAGGCCATTACTATGCTATCCCAGGTGGTTACTAAGGTATTGCTAGGTCATTACTATGCTATCCCAGGTGGTTACTAAGGTATTGCTAGGTCATTACTATGCTATCTCAGGTGGTTACTAAGATGTTGCTAGGCCATTACTATGCTATCTCAGGTGGTTACTAAGGTGTTGCTAGGCCATTACTATGCTATCCCAGGTGGTTACTAAGGTGTTGCTAGGTCATTACTATGCTATCCCAGGTGGTTACTAAGGTGTTGCTAGGGCACTGCTAGGCTATGCCAGGTGGTGGCTAAGGTGTTGCTAGGCCATTGCTACAGAATCCCAGGTGGTTGCTAAGGTGTTGTTTGATGTTGTTACAACTAACTAGACTACAGACTTCAAAAAGATATTCTTCAAGGAATCTTTAGCAAAGAAAATGGTTCAACGTAGAACCACGCACACTCAAAGAACCCTTTTCATGATTAAAGGGTTCTTTACATCATGAAAGATTGATGAAGAATGTGCTGAAGATGGTTCTATACAGAACCTTTTCGAAAAAAAAAGATTCTATATAGCACCCAAAAGGTTCTTCTACTGTTACAAGCTTGACATCGTAACAATAGACGAACCTGTTAATCATGCAACAGGTTCTTGAAGTGTTCATGGTTCTTTACTGAACAATTTTCTTTACTATAGAACCCTTGAAGAACCATAATTTTTAAGTGGCATTAATTAATTCATCTAATGCCCTAGAAATTCACACCCTCACCTTCCGTTCCCGTGACAAAGTGTTCACACTCCCCACCGCCACCCCACTTCCTTCCTGTTCCTCAGTCCTACATCAGTCCTGTTACAGCTATGAGGGGGTCTGGCCTTCTAGCTCTAGGCAGAAGCCCCAGAACTCCAGCTCAAGTTCTCAGAGTTCTCCCCACTCCCTCAATCAGTCTTCCCTCATTCTACCACCTCCATGCTGGAGACATGGTCTGAACTCACAAAAGAGAATTAGCTTCTTGCCACATCACATCCAACGGTGTATCTCATTGATCGGCCTTAAAAGGTCAGCAGGAAACTGCCTCAATATTGAATCTGAACTGCAAGGCATAAAATCCAAGCAGTGTGTGATGCCCAAGGTGGCGCTGCCTCAAGACTAAGCACCACCTCAGGAAAACAGCACTGGCATCAGAAGAAAACAACAGCATCGTGCCGCTCATCATTTCACGTTGGAGACCCAGGATGGGATGATGGGAGAACCGTTTGAGCACTCACAGCAGTGCGGTTTGAAAGTGATTATCTGAATGCGCTCTCATTATCAACTTTATTAAACTGAACATTTGAAACCTGCACACTCTAAAATCTCCGAAACGTGCACCATCCTGAAACCGTGGCTGCACCGTAAAAACTGATTAAAGTGGATTCACAAGCATGAAAGCCAAACTAGACCTTTGAGGTTACAGCAGCACTTCACGTTTCTGTGGAAATTAGTGGAGGAGGAATGTGACTTTATTGGACCTTTCCAAAACAGAGGCAAATCCTCAGCAGGGGGTCAGCAGACAAGTCCATTACCTCTCCAAAATAATTATCTGAAGAGAGGAAAATTCAGTAGAAGATGAACAAGAATCAATGAAATGTCTGAACTAGAGCTCAGTTCTGAAGAGTTTAATGCTTCTAAAAGCTCCCTCAGATGAAGTTATTACAAAAAACGTTTGTGAACGTGAAGCATGATGCCTGAGACATTGTTTTACGATAGATTTGAGAGAAAGTGTTTGTCTAGAACACATCGCTGTTCTCCATTTTTGACATTTTTCAGTTCTTGACATAATTTGAAAATCCCGGTAGTCCTTTACATTGTATGTAAATGTCATGATGAATTGACTAAAAGAAATGACCTAAAATGACTCGGAAAAAATTCTGGTTCCATTGACTTACATTGAAAGTAAAGTAGGTTTTTTCCTTCTCCTGTAAAGTTACCATTTTGGAGACACAAGATTTTCTTCTAACAACAGCGATATATTTTTTAGCACATTCATATGGAGCCCTGCTTGTGACATCCCGTATAATTTAACATAATGCTTCGCCACGACTTAGTATGGCATGGGAATAAGATAATTAAGTCATGGCCACTTCTTAGTAAGGCATGGGACAAGATCCTACTTCGTGGCCACAACTTAGTAAGGTGTAGGAATAAGATAATTAAGTCATGGCCACAACTTCGTAAGGCATAGGGACAAGATCCTATTGCATTGTCGTGACTTAGTAAGGTTTGGGAATGAGATAATTAAGCCTTGACCACAGTTTAACAAGGCATGACCTTGTTCCCATGCCTTACTAAGTCGTGGCCACGCAGTAGGATCTTATACCCAAGCGTTAATACGGAGTGGCCACGCATTATTTTTATTTATACGGGATGTCACCAGCAGGGCTCCACACATTTGTAGTGGAGGGGTACATGAAAGACGTTGTGAGGCAAAATAGTCCCCAAAGAAATCTCATTTTTACAGATTTAGCACTATTTTACCATCATCAATATTCCATATAAACTCAGAAGACTCGTGTAGGTTCACTGGTGGTTTTGGATAGTAAATAAAATGTCTATATTTGTGTTGTAGTCATGGCGACCCCTGGTTCCTATCACCACCACTGCAAAGAGATCTGAACCATTTCACACCAAACCTCCCTGAATCACTCTGGGTGTTTCTCAATACCAAGAAGGTGAAGAACAGACTTGTGTTCTTGGACTTGTTACCTTGCGAGCTGCTCCTCTGATTTTGTGGCCATGTCAGAATGCAAAATGATTGACAGTGGTGTCTCCCATGCAATGTAAACAACTCAGCGCAAGTGGCAGTGGGGAGCGATACCACCAATCGGTGTGGCCAAGCCCTATACATTTGAGCCCCCCTGCAGGACAATAGACCACTTTGCTCTTCTTGATACTGAGCAAAAAGTATAAAATGAACAACAAGCTTTTGCTGTGTAAAATGGTTCTAAACAGAACCACGAATATTGAAAGAACGCTTTCTATACATAAAGCGTTCTCTGGATTGTGAAAGTGTTCTTCAGATCAATGGAGAATGTGCTGTGGATGGTTCTATATAGCACCTTTCTGAGAAGAGTTCTACGTAGCCCCAAAAAGTGTTCTTCATTGTTTCAATGTCAGGCTTGTTACAATAGAGGAACCCTTTTTGGTGCTATGTAGAACTCTGTTCAGAAAGGTTCCACAGCACCTTCTCCATCAATGATGCATTTCATGATGCAAAAAACCTGTAATCATGCAAAGGATTCTTTGAGTGTTCATGGTTCTATATAGAACCATGTTCTTTACTAAAGAATCCCTGAGGAACCATCTTTTGTAAGTGTGTGGCTAACTACTGGACCGTGCTTCTGAAAAAGAGGTCACTTACGTAAATTAAGTAAATCACTTTTCATAGGATCCTGCAAAGGTTTCAAAACCCGTCAGCTCGTCAGTTTGTTTCTGCTGCTGCTCGTCCCTCTCCTCCCTCTCTTTTACCTTTCTGCTCTTTTAAAGGTGCCCATGCTGCCAACGCATTAAGGACACCTGAGCCTACAGGGTAAGAAAGCTTGTCGCTGCGCCTCCCTGTCACCGCCCCTGCTCCAAGTCTTCCCCGCTGGTACTAAACGAGAGGTGCAGTGAAGTGGCCTCGCTGCGGGACCGGAGGGTTTGGGCACCCCGCCGCCTCTTGCGGCCGTCACCGGTACCAGAGGGATGGGTGACTGGCACAAAAACCTTAAATTAGCTACTTGCTGGGAGTATTGTTTGGGACTCAGAGCAGCAGGAGATCAGTCACTTTACGTGAGGGAGGGAACGCAAGTGTGATTGGCACTTGGGCAGAACTGGCCAAATCAAACTGAGGAAAAAACAGAAAAAAGGTTATTTGAAAAAATCTCTCAGCAGAAAAGACCAACAGCATCCTTTCTCTGCCAGTTCGGAGTAAAACATCACAAAAACTGTAGATAATAGTTAAAACAAAATCGTAAAAATGAGTAGACGAGACTTAAAACACTTTAAAAAGCCTCACTCTCCGAGCAGAGCCGGTACGCTTCGGAGCAGGCCGAGCACGCCAACACACAAACAAACCACTTCAGATCAGCAGCATCCAAGCGACTTGACACACGTTAAAGAGCTAAAGACGGGTCTTGTTGGCTCGTAATTACATTTACGAGTCAAAGGACTTTTTCAGACAGATCTGGGACTGTTCCAAGTCGTGGCGTTTGCGGAAAGCTAATGAACTATGACAATATTTGGCTCCCTATTAGACTCACGCAAGGAATGAACTTAATAATGGTGGTATTTGATGAGGGTGATGTTTTAAGCCTTTGCTTTATTTGCATGTCATTGACAGCTACACTTGTTTCGGAAACAATTCACCGTGTGTCTTTGACCAGCGCCCGTTTGATCGAGCGGGTTTTAATTATCGCACACATTATGTGGGCTGTCAGTTATTTCTGGCTTGTTTATTGTTCTCGTGTGTGCTGGGTGTGCTTTGAAGAAGACGCGAGGCTCGCGGGGGAACGCAGCAGAGCTCTCTGCCCTAGTTGTATTGCTGTTTCATAAATATAGGATTATGTGCTTTGAATGCTTGTTTGTGTGTGTATGTGTGCGTGAGATGGAGCGAGACTGTGTGTCTGTGTCTGCAAACGTCTCAGAATCTAAACAGCAACGCTTATCAGCAGGCGCTACTTCATAACCGTCCCAAAGCTCTTTCCCTACTACTTGACTTGAACTCTGCTACTTGACAGATGTCACATGCTGTCAGTAATGTAACTTTGTTCAGTAATATAACAGTGTCATGTTACCATTACTGGTGTTTGTTATGTAGTCAGTGGTTTTCTTTGATCTATTTCCCATTTGTTACTCTGATAAACCCCTACAAGGCAGGGCTTTCTAATAAAGTTTCAAATAAAGTGGCCAATGAGTGGAAGTAAAAGGTGTTTCTAATAAAGTGGCCAGTGAGTGGAAGTAAAAGGTGTTTCTAATAAAGTGGCCAGTTAGTGGAAGTACAAGGTGGGTGTTTCTAATAAAGTGGCCAGAAAGTGGAAACACAAGGTGGGTGTTTCTGATAAAGTGGCCAGTGAGTGAAAGTACAATGTGGGGGTTTCTAATAAAGTGGCCAGCTAGAGAAAGTACAAGGTAGGTGTTTCTATTAGTGTCCAGTTAGTGGAGGCACAAGGTAGGTGTTTCTAATAAAGTGGCCAGTTTATGGAAACACAAGGCGGGTGTTTCTAATAAAGCGGCCAGCTAGAGAAAGTACAAGGCGGGTGTTTATAATAAAGCGGCCAGTGAGTAAAAGTACAAGGTAGGTGTTTCTTTTCAGACATTAAAAAAGCTGTCCAAAAATTATCAAAGAAACTGCCACCATTATTGGCTACCGCATTTGTCCTTGAAGATTCACTGCATATGTGTAGCGTTTTCACCACTGCATACACCAACACTGAAAACTGACATGTGGGCCTTTTAGGTTTTATTAAATTCCAGGCACTCAGCTGAAAGCAGTCGATTGGTAAAAGCCCATCCACAGTATTTATGGCTATAATTAGTGTTTAATGAGCGACTGTGTGCTGAAGGATAAAACAAACAATGTTTTTGTGAGCCAGCAATCCTACTGGGATGCACCAGTATCAGGAAGGCTGGCACAGACTGGCACAGCTGGCATGTGATTCAAAAGGGTGGCACTACTGTACATGCTGCTGTTGGCTGAGGTGATTGCATTTGGGAGGGAAATGGTTTCCAGAATAAAGAAATCACTATAAATAGTCGATGCATTCATTCATTTATTCATTCATTCATTTATTCAGTCAAACCATCCAGTACCAGGTTCTGTATTTTATAAAGCATCACCAGTTCTGTTCCTATACGCCAATTAAAGAACCTGTTTAACTCAGATAAGCAATAATCTACTGTAGGCTGAGCGCAGTGGTAGGTTGTTATGAGATATCTATAAGCTATAAATTAATAATACTTGCAATAAACAATTCTGAGTTTACAGCAGACTATTGTTCCCAAGCAACCATGGACTGCTGAAAGAGGACAATTAATAGTATTCCAATGACGTCACAATCAAGCTGCCACCACTTTGGATGGCAACTTCAAGTTCATTCAGCAGTGCTGTGGCTGTTTGTAATGAGATAACAAAGCCATCACTGATCCCGCAAAGGCAGTAAAACACGTTTTTAAACCTTTTTAAATCGTGAAAGAACATTAACCGGAGTATTTGAGTGTACTGACTTGATTTCATTTGATTTGTGGTTGTAGTGATGACAAACAAGAGCTAAAGTCAAAAGTTCAGATTTCCCGCTGCGTTATTATTTTCACGTTCCAGTCCACATCGTGTCACCGCAGCACCATTTAAGGTGGAATGAAAAATTCGGAAAAATGGGAAGCTAGCGAATAAGAAGCTGACTTGAGCTTCATGTTTATGTATGGTTTTATTATTTAAGAGCTTTGGCAGCTTTGGTAGCCACGTTTATTAGTTTTTATAAAATATCACACCCTGAAATGTTCTGAACTGTGGAGATGTGCAGGTTATACAGATCCAGTCCACCAATCTAGCTAATCTTCTCCTCGTAGCATTTTCTGGAGATGCATATGAAGCAGCTACAAGTCTTTAAATCTTTTTAGTGGTCATTTCGGTCTATTTAGATTGGTTTTTATCCACTTGCAGGGCTGGAAATTCCGTAACGGTGATGAGATGAGCTCTATCAGAGTCACAGCTTGCCTTACAAAATGGCGACGTGGTCTTCTTAATGATGTAACTGAATACTATGTATAGCTGCATTCTGTTCCACAGGGTCCCTAAGCAGCACTGTTACCTGAGTAGGGAATATCGGTTCAGGCAACTGCAGTTGAAAAATATCTTCATTCGGAACGTCCTACAGCATCATAATCAAACAAAAAACTTCAAGAGACCTGCAATGACTGATGGGTACACCTTCCTACAGCTTCCTGTGAAGTGATAAACCTCTGTTCACAACTCCCTGTGCAGTTTGAAGTTCCCTTCCAATGGAACTTTTTCACTCCTTGTGGTTTGGAGTCTGAATACCATGTTCAGTACACTTTGCAGGGAACTTCGAGGGTGATTGGAATGCACTTAATAACTTTCAGTCAAGCATCACAGCATATTGTAATCATTTCGTGAACTTTTCAGTTTTTGTCATAAGCTCCCCGGACTAAAAATTAGTCACTGTGCATGTTTAAGGTGGTAGTAACTTTAGGCTCCTGCAGATGGCTCTGCACGAGGATGATTGGTCTATAAATACCTGCGGGTTGTGCGACGAGATTCATAGATTGAGAAAAGGTGGTACAGTGCAGTGAATGTCTTCTTTGATATGTGGAAAATGGGTCGCAAAGCAGATGTTAATGATTGGCAAAAAGGAGTGATTGCATTTGGGTGTGCAAAAGGCCACAGTGTGAAGGAAGTAGCTGAATTTGCAGGTGTATCGAAGCGTATGGTCATACAGGTCTACCAGCAGTGGCAAAAACCCCAGTCTAGAGGAAATTCTTGTCAGAATTGTGGCCGAAAGATGAAACTGATGGACGGGGACCACTGGCATGTTTCTCAGCTTGTGAATACAAATCACTTCCCTGAAGAGAGTTCTTTCAGAAATTGGTTGTGAAGGACCTGCGTTGACTTCAAGAAGAAATTCTTGCCTGAAAGTGAAGGGATTTTTATTCACAAGCTCCCCGGACAAAAAAATAGTCATCACCTTAAATACGCAAGGTGACTAATTTTTTTGAGCTTATTATCATAAACATAAGTTTTTAAAACCAAATTACCATGACAGTACAATGATCAGGTGTTTTGTATTATATTTTTATGATTGTAAATCGCCAGGAACTCTTTTCATTTTGTCAACATTTAACAATAAATGACTGAATAGAAATGGTCCAAAATGACTTAGAATGAAATCTTGTTGCACTAACTTCCATTCTAAGTTAACAATGTTCAAAATCTTTTTGGAGATATGAGGTTTTGCCCTAACAGTGACAACATTCTTTACTTCATATGTAAATAGCAAAACCCCTACATCACTGCCATTATCTATGGTAAGATTTGTCTGGTACGGGAACAGTGATGCACTGGTCCACTGTTCAGTGTTGGACAAACATCATCTACATGGAGGTCATCAAAAGGGAAACATCAACAGTGACCTCATCACAATATCTGAAGTATGCAAGATGACATTTTCTGACCAATTCTTTGACTACAATCACCAAAAGTATTGCAATAATAAATGAAAAAAGGAGCAGCATCTGATGAAAAGAACACCTTGCAGAGTGTTATGCATGGGGTGAATCTATTATTCTTTGGGGTTGTGTGGCAGCCAGCGGCACAAGAAATGTTGTGGGGATGGACGGAGGAAAGCATTCTGCTATACTCCCACATTCAGTGAAGAAACTGAAGATGAAAAGATGTTGGATACGACAAGACAATGATCCGAAACATACGAATCAACCTCAAACCATTTCAAGAATTGAAAGATTAAGCTTTTGGAGTTTCATTCCCAGACTTGAACGTTATGGAAATCTGTTAGATCTCAAACATGATGTGCATGGAACAGACCTAGGAATATTTTTGCACTAGAAGTGTCCTGCAAGGATAACAGCAGAGCTGAGAAAGCTCATCCTGAAGGCCTTTGTAATGTTACTATCATCGCTGGTGCCGTTCTCACAGCAGATTTTAGGAGCTCTGCTGGAGTTTCTCCTTTGCTTGCCGGAGGAAGTAGAGATGGCTGAGAGACGTGTCAATCATTATCTTGCACAGGGTCAAACTTGGCTCAGCCAATCAGATTTCAGAGCCCTTTTTTTATCAGGCAGAAGGTCTGGAATCACTTTACCTCCGCAGATTAAGAGGAGCAAAAGGAAAATGAGATTGCGATCATGAAGAAATAGAAGAAAACAAGCAAACAAACAAAAACTAATGAAACCGCTGCATATTATACAGAAATAGAAAAGGTCACGGAGGAGGATTCAAAACAGAATTAAACTCTTATATTAGTTTATGACAGCAGATGAGAAAGGGCTGAGGAAGAGAGAGAGAGGTAGAGAGAGATAGAAAGAGAGTGGAAATGAAAAGAGGAATGTTAAATAAATGAGAGACCGAGTCAGGTCGGGACTCTGAGCATCTATAATCCTTTAAATCTGAATGATTACCTTTCCGACTGTGCAGAGAGAGAGAGAGAGAGAGAGAGAGAGAGAGAGCACAAAATACCATCTGAATCCACCCACTATGTTTAATATAACCACTAAATATATCTATTGTACAGACCTACTAAAAATGACTGCACATTCCCACTGAAAACACATATTCAGTATTTCGAATATTAACTGCATGTAATAATAGAGTAGCTAGAACATATACCCAAAATATCTGCAGCTAATATGAACCGAATAAACTCTTAGTCCCTGAACATTCCCGGCAATCAGAATAGACCTATAATAAACCTGCTTCAAGAAAACATACCGTTCAATCCTGAAAGGCAGGGCTTGATTTGAGGGGGGATGTGAGGGGGTGCCAGCCTGACTTGTTCACAGTGGTGGTGATAGGAACCAGTGGCTGGATTCACAAAAGCATCTTAAGAAGGAAAACCTTCTTAAACGTGTGTTTTTTCTTAACTACATTCTTAAGAAAAAGGTTACGAGAAATTGTTATTCTTCAAATAACTTGTTAAGAATTCGCTTATTTTCTTTTTTTAACTATTTTATCACGAACGAGTAGAATTCATGACAATATTATGTTCCTAAATGTTTTCTTAACCTTATGACAGTCTCACACTTGTCTTAAGCTGTAAGAGTTGACCGATTTATCACAGACGCTGCCTTTGCTGCTCCTTATGCTGGTCCGTCACTCCACAATTATCATATTTTCCAATTAAGATTTTTTCTTGGTGGCTGTTTCATCACCTCTTGCTCTTGTTTGCTATATTTTTTAAAGCTTGGTTTGATGTTTTTCCTCCATTTTTGCTCCTCTGAGCAGATTAAAGTAAATAACGGGAATAACAGTGAATGTAGCATATATGAGAAAGCAATTAGAAAAAGAATTATGATTATCTTTACAGAATATTTGAAAACAAAATTAAAGTTTTTTTTTTTTCGAGAATTGCAGAACCTTTGCAACCTTTTGTGAATCCAGCCTCAGATGTCCACCTCTAAAAGCTTCTTCGCAGAAAGCCATTACAAGAACTGATCATTAATGCACCGCCTGATGTCTGAGACACTGTTTTACGTTAGTTTTGAGAAAGTTTTGGCCTAAAATATCATTTTAAAGTGGGATGCAGGGCATTGTGAGGCAAAATAATCCCCAAAGAAAGCTCAGAGTTATGAATACCATTATTAACACTCTGTAGGTTCACTCGTGGTTTTGGATAGTAGCTGTAGATATCACGACTTCTGGTTCCTATCAAAACCACTGTAAAGAAACCTGGCACTTTACGGGTCAGCAGTAAGTTGGTAATAATATAGTATATTATGTTATAGTAACAAGTTACTAAATAATAAGTTAGTAAGTGTAGCGGTAACACATCAGTAATAAAATGGAAAAATAACAGTAACAAACTCTACCTGTAAATGTAAATTTGGTGATATAAAATAATATAAAGTAATACTAAACGGTCAGATATACTAGCCCCCCTTTTCATGCTTTTCACATTTTATATTATCTTATATACTGTCCAGTTGTTACAACATAATCTCTGCTTAACCGCTTAAATGTCCAGGATCCATCAGTGGACACAATACTTTATCATACACTTCGATAACCTGAGAATAGCTCAGCTAGTTGTTGGTGAATAATAAGTCTTGTAATAAGTATGTAATAAACCTGGAATTTTAAAAAAACTTGCATTTGTTGGTCAGTAGAAGACATCTGGTCAGTAAAGGTCCATATTTTGGTTCTTCTCCACATTTTAGAGTTAAACCACATGGGACTGGCTGGTCGGTTAAAGACATTTGGTCAATAAAGATTAAAATTTTGATTCTCCTCCATGTTTTAGAGTTAAACCACTTGCAGGTTGATGGTCAGTAGATGACATCTGGTCAGTAACGGTTAAAATTTTGTTCTTCTCCATGTTTTCAACGTAAACCACTAGGAATTGGCTGGTCAGTAGATGATATATGGTCAATAGTGATTTAAATGTTGGTTCTTCTCCATATTTTAGAGTTAAACCACTTGGAATTGGTTGGTCAGTAGAAAACATCTGGTTAGTAAAGGTTAACATTTTGGTTCTTCGCTATCTTTAAACGTTTTGGAATTGGTTGGTCAGTAGAAGACAGCTGGTCAATGTCAATGACTTTTCACAGCACTGTATAATACGTACTCAAAACCAGTTAGGATAAGTTGTTAAAATACATTTGGGATACAGAGATAGTTTTGGACGAGATGATAAAGTGGCAGCGAGTGACTAGAGGGCCAAACCGCTGCCACGAAGAAAAGTGTTTCACTGGAAGCAAGAGTGACTTTGAATAAACAACATAAATCATCATTCCGTGGAGCGCAGGAGGACGGGAAGCGCGTGCGTATGTGTGGCACAAAGCAGAAGAGGGAAAACTACAGCTTAACTAATGGTTATAAATGCTCCACCATTCTGCAGAAGCAAAGCCAGTGTGTGTGTGTGTGTGTGTGTGTGTGTGTGTGTGTGTGTGTGTGTGTGTGTGTGTGTGGATAGAGACTCCACTATTCAGAAGTGTGTAAGGGCTCCACTTCATTTCAATAAACTGGTCAAAATGATTTATATCTGAATGAAATCAAGCACTACATAATGTTTATATCCCTGTTATAGGCTGAGAGAATCTAATAAACTTTGAACTATGAACGATTCGTTTTTTGAACTGGTTCTTTTTAATACATCAGTCAAATTGATTCACAAGTTGAACTGAATTGAATCAATGTACATCCCTGTTATGCGTCAAAGGATTTGGATAATTTTGTTGAACTGATTCGCAAGCCCATTTGAATCGAATCGAGCCCTAACAATGCTTACGTTAGTGTTACAGAATAATTGGCTCACTTGAACTCAATTTTTTTCAATGAGTCAGTCAAACTGATTCACAGGTCCATCAAACCCTATATAATGTTTACCTTCCTGTTATACATAAAAAAATAAGGCTGAATTGGTCGATCTAATTCACAAGTCAAACCGAATTGAATCAAGTACTATGTAGTGTGGAGTAATGGATTAATTTGAATTGGTTCTTTTCAATACATCAGTCAAATTGATTTAAAAGTTGAACTGATTCTAATCAAACACCGCACAATGTGTACATCCATGTTATATGTTGAGGGATTCGCTCGAACTGATTCACAAGTCCATTAGAATTGAGTCAAGCACTAACAATGCTCACATTAGTGTTATGGAATAATTGGTTCACTTGAACTGGTTCTTTTCAACACATCAGCCAAATTGATTCACAGGTTAAACTGAATCGAATGAAGCACTGTACAGTGTTTATATCCTTGTTATACACTGAAGGATTCTGGTCAAACTGGTTCATGAGTCAAACTGAACTTCAATTGGGCAGTATGCAGTGTTTCCACTGGAGCTTCAGACTGAAGACTTCTTATATAAATTGACTCATGAAGAAACTGATTCTTGATTTTGATTCTTTTTTTCCTTCAATAAACCAGTCCAATTGTTTCACAATTCCAACTGAATCACTAAGCAATATTTACGCTGGAGTTAAAGACGTCTTATAAAACTGGAAATGAACAAACTGAATCTTATTAAACTGGTCCTTTTAATTAATTAGATGAACAGAATCAAGACATGTGTTCATCCCTATATGTCAAATTCCTTAACCAATCGTTTTGAACCGAATCTTTTCAATAAAATTCACCGCTGAAGAACATGTTTGAACTGGTTGAACTGATTCACAAGTCTAGTTAAGTTGAACTATTGAAGCATGCAGTGTCTCTATTAGTGCCACTGACTAAAGACAGCTTACAGTTTGACTCATGAACAAAATGATTCTTTTGAAATGGCTCTTTTCAACAAATCAGTCACATTATTTTACAAATCATACATAAGAAAGAAAGAAGACAAGAAGACAACAGAGAAGGGCAGAAAGAGAGAAAGAGAAAGAGAGAGAGAGAGAGAGAGAGAGAGAAATAAAGCAGAGGGAGAAAGAAAGAAAGAAATTAACAAGAAAAGAAACAGAGAGCATGAGAAAGAAAGAAAGAAAGAAAGAAAGGAATAAAGAAAGAAAGAATAAAACTGACAGAAAGAAAGATGTGAAGAGCATGAGAGTGAAAGAAAAAAGAAAGAAAGGAAAAAAGAAAGAAAGATAAGAAAAGATAGAAAGAAAGATAAAAGCATAAGAGCGAAAGAAAGAAAGAAAGAAAGAAAGAAACAGAAAGAGATAAAAGTATAAGAGCAAAAGAAAGAAAGAATAAAACTGATAGATGTAAAGAACATGAATGAAAGCAAAAAAGAAAGAAAGGAAAAAAAGAAAGAGAAAGGAAGAATAAAATTGACAGAAAAGAAAGGATAAAGAGCGTGAAAGCAAAAAGAAAGAAAGAAAGAAAGAAAGAAAGAAAGAAAGAAAGAAAAAAAGAAAGAATAAAACAGAAAAAGAGATAAAAGCATAAGAGCGAAAAAGCGAAAGAAAGAGAAATAAGTGACAGATACTGACAGAGAGAAAGACAAAGAGAGAGAGGCAGAGTGACAAAGAAAGGGAGAGAGAGAGTGACAGACAGAGAAAGAGAGAAGGAGAGAGAAAGACAGAGACAGAGTGACAGACAGAGAAGGAGAGACAGAGAGAGAGAGAGAGACAGAGACAAAGACAGAGAGAGAGAGACAGAGAGACAGACTGCTCTCCTCTCTCTTCCTCTCTACACTGATCCTCATGTCCCTCTGATTATCCATGTCTGGTCGTGAGACTCTGTGAGCTGCTGTGTTCTGCTCTCCTCTCCGGCTCTGTGTGTGTCTCATGCCAGGCCTCTTCACTGAGAGCTCTGCGGCCACTGTGGTCAATCTGTCCTGCTTTTCATCTCTCTCTCTCTCTGGCAGGACACTGAGGCTTTGGCAGGCCGCTGGCTGATGGCAGCAGGAGGAGGTATAGAGGGAGATTTTGGACTCAGGGCCAGATTTACATATGAGTGCAGGTGCAGCACAAAACGTGCCTTGATGTGACCACAGTTCGATCTCACAATGCGCCTGAAATGAGTTTCTGAGACTGCAGCTAATCAAGCTAATTGCACGGAGCCCCACCCACAGTGAATTTAAAGACCCACCTTGCGCTTCTGTTCACTGGCCAATTTATTAGAAACACCCACCTTGTGCTTCCACACACTGGCCACTTTATTAGAAACACCTTCCTTGTGCTTCCACTCACTGGCCACTTTATTAGAAACACCCACCTTGTGCTTCCACTCACTGGCCACTTTATTAGAAACACCCACCTTCTACTTCCACTCACTGGCCACTTTATTAGAAACACCATGTACTTCCTCTAATGGGCCACTTTATTAGAAACACCATGTACTTCCTCTAACTGGCCACTTTATTAGAAACGCCCACCTTGTGATTCCACTAACTGGCCACTTCATTAGAAACAGTTACCTTGTACTTCTACTAACTGGCCACTTTATTAGAAACACCTACCTTGTACTTCCACTATCTGGCCACTTTATTAGAAACACCATGTACTTCCTCTAACTGGCCACTTTATTAGAAACACCCACTTCGTCCTTCCACTCACTGGCCACTTTATTAGAAACACCCACCTTGTACTTCCACTATCTGGCCACTTTATTAGAAACACCATGTACTTCCTCTAACTGGCCACTTTATTAGAAACACCCACTTCGTCCTTCCACTAACTGGCCACTTCATTAGAAACAGTTACCATGTACTTCCTCTAACTGGCCACTTTATTAGAAACACCCACTTCGTCCTCCCACTAACTGGCCACTTTATTAGAAACACCCACTTTGCCTTTCCACTCACTGGCCACTTTATTAAAAACACCCACCTTGTACTTCCAACTACTGGCCACTTTATGTATTTATGTAATATGTATGCACTATCGTTCCTGAAGTCTGTGACTCCGAGCAATAAAACATGAAAAATGAAGAAGAAAGTGTTGATTCTCTGCATTGTGTTGACTGTTGGCTATTAATTCCTGAGCTAAAGGCGATACTAATAAAGCTCTGCATTGACAGTTAAGGTGAACAACAAATGATTAAATTAAACGGTTTGTCATGTTTTCTCCTCTATTTTTGGAGCGAAGGTAAAACTAAATTAGCCACTTTAATTTACACTGAGATTTATTCTCTGGTGTGAATCAGAAACATTACAGACGCGATAAAATTACATTTCATCACCTCCACATATAAAACTCATCAGGTCTCAGTGGGTTTTCTCTCTCGTTCTCTCTCATCCCTTCTGTTTCTTTTCCTCTCTCTTTCTTCCCCCCATTTTCTTTTTCATCTTTCTCAGTTTCTCTCTCTCTCTGCTTTTTCTTGTTCTCTCTCACCCTTCCTTTTTCCTCTCTCACTTGCTCCCCCTCTCCTTTCTGTCTCTCTCTGTCTTTTTCTATCTTCCTTTTCACTATTTTTACTTTTCTATCTATCTCTCTTCTCTCCTTTGTTCCCCTTTGCTCTTTTCTCTTTCTCTCTCTTCTTCTTTCTATTTTAGTCTCTCTCCTCGTCTTTTTCTCCTTCTGTTGTTTTCTCTCTCTCTTTCTTTTCCCTATTTTTCTTTTCATCTGTTTTTTGTTCTCTTTCTCTTCTTCTCTCCCTCTCTTTCCCTAATTCACTTGTCTATCTCCCTCTCTCTTTACTCTCTTTCTATCTCACTCGTTTTTTTCCCGTTTTTCTTTTTATCTCTCTCATTTTCTTGCTCTCTCTCTCGTTCTCTCTGTCTCTCTCCTCTTTTGTTCTCTTTCTCTTTTTCTATCTCACTCTTGTCCCCTCCTCCTTTTTCTCCCTCTCTGTCTTCTTTTTTGTCTTTCTCTTTCTTTTATATCTCATTTTCTCTTTTTCTTGTTTTTCTCTCTTCCCTTTTCATTCTTTTTCTCGTTCTTGTCTCTCATTCTCTCTTTCTTTCTTCTTTTATTCTCTTTTATCATTCTCTTTTCCTCTCTCTTTTTCTCTCTTCCTTTTTTTCTCTTTTTCTCAATCTCTTTTCCTCTTTCTCTCATTCTCTCTTTTTCTTGTTTTCTCTCTTCTTTTGTTCTTTTACTCATTGTCTTTTCCTCTCTCTCTCTCTGATCTGTATAGAGGGGGTATCAGTGAGGAGAGGTCTGGGGGTCTGTACTCCTGATCCAACTGGCACTCTTTGTGTGTGTGTGCGTGTGTGTGTGTGTGTGTGTGTGTGTGTGGGTGTGTGTGTGTGTGTGTGTGTGTGTCTGTGTGTGGCAGATCCACTTAGGGGGGATTAACAGGCTCGATTCATCGGACCAAGAGTGTTTACAGACACACTCACACACACAGCACTACTTAAGGGGGATGTTTGTGTGATGTGACACTGGAGGACAGTTTGATGACTGGTGTGAACTGAGAGCCCTTCAGATAGACAGAGATACGCCCCCCCCGTCTCTCTCTCTCTGTCTCTCTCTCCCTCTCTCTCTCTCTCTCTCTGCTAATCCAGAATCAAAGGCCCGGCTCATGTCTGTTCAAACAGCGTGTAAACATGTAGCTGCTCTTAATCTGAGACTCTTTGTGTTCCTCTGTGATCTTGTGCTAAACTGATCTGTTTATGCTCCGCCCACAAGTGTGTTTTTCCCAGCTGCTGTTGTGAGTTCGGACACGTCTCACTGAAACGAGTGGAGAAAGTGTAAACTGGAAAATCTCAAATGTAGAATATTTCTCCCTGGTGTCCAGTTCCTCTACTGAGCGTCAGGATTAACCCCTTAAAATCTCAGGCTTATTACATACTTAGGCTTATTATTCAGTAACTACAGGGACTTCAGAGATTGCAGAAGTGTGTAATAAAACTTTGGGTCCACCAGTGGGCCCTGACCACTTAAGGGTTAAGTCTAGTCTCTTTTCTGTTGTGTAGTCCAGGACTAGGCCTCATCCCTAACTAGGAAACTGACCCAAAAAGAACTTTTTGTATTTCCACTAACTGGCCACGTTATTAGAAACACCTACCTTGTCCTTCCACTCATTGGCCACTATTTTTATTAAAGATTGAAAAAGTAAGAAAGCAAGAGAGAGAAAAAAAGAGACAGAGAAAATACAAAGAGAGAGAGAGAGAGAGAGAGAGAAAGAAACAAAGAAAGAAAAGTAAAGGAAGAGAGAGAAAAGGAAGAGAGTGTGATAGAGACAAAATAGGAGAGAGGCAGAGCAAGAGGAAGGAATAAGATAGATAAAAAAAAACAAGAAAATAGAGTGAGTAAGAAAAAAGAACTATCATAAAACAGAGGTGGACGTCTGGTTCCTATCACCACCACTGTGAACAATTCTGAGCGTTTCACACCAAACCACTCTGAATGACTGTTCACATCTTAAGCATTTCATTACATAGAAATGTTGGGAAATTAGTGGAATTGCTCTATAAAGAACAAAAAATGGGAAATTTTAGATTAAACACTTTAGATTAATAGACTAAATTGTAAAAATGAGAAAATGAAACTTATCACAGCTATTTTTTTGTCTTTTTAACTAAACTTTCGATCTATATCACATTTGTTTTTGTAAATACAGGGGAGATCTTTTTTATTTTTTTTATTTTTTCCCCAATTTCTCCCCAATTTAGTCGTTTCCAATTCCACCCCCTAGTTAGGACTCCCCCTGGGGGGAGGGGCAGGGGTATTTTTTTTCATCAAAACAATCCTGTTACTACAGAATGTACAAACCCAATTCCAAAATGCTGGGCCAGTAGGTAAAATGCAAATAAAAACAGAAAGCAGTGCTTTTAAATCTACTTTGACCTATATTTGAAGGAAACAGTACAAAGACAAGATATGTAGCGTTTTACTTTGCCAACTTCATTGCTCAAATGCTCATTCTGAAATTGATGCCGGCCACACATTCCAAACAGTTGAGACAGGTGCAATTTAAGGCTAAGAACATTGTGTAATGTTCAAAAAACATCATTAAACATATATCAACAACATCCAGAAACACCGCCGACTTCTCTGGGCTCAAACTCTTGTGAAATGGACTGATGTTCAGTGGAAATGTGTATTGTGGTCTGATGAGTCAAGCTTTCGGATTGCTTATGGAAAATAATGGATGGCGTGTTCTTCAAGCCAAAGAACAAATGGACCATCCAGATTGTTACCAGCGTAAAGTTTAAAATCCTTTGTCTGTCATGTTGTGGGGGGTATTAGTGGGTAACCTGCACATCTGTGAAGGCTTCATTATTGCAGAATAACAACATATGCTGCCTTCTAGACACCGTATTTTTCAGGAACGTCCATTCTTATTTCAACATGACAACACCAAGAAACATTCTGCACATCTTACAAGAACATAGCTGCTTTATCAGAGACACATTCAAAGACGGTTCCTCAAGGGTTCTTTAGTAAAGGCAATGGTTCTATTTAGAACCTTGAGTTCTATATAGGACCACGTCATGCTATATAGCACCAAAAAGGGTCCTTCTATTGTTACAAGCTTGATATCATAACAATAGCAGAACCCTTTTTAGTACTATATAGAACCATTTTCAAAAAAAAACGCTATATAGAACCATGTTATCCATCAATCTGATGAACGATTTCACCATGCAGGACCATTTAGGCATGACTCATGGTTCTAAATAGAACAACTGCCCTTGAAGAACCAATTATAAAATGTGTATAGTTGCAATAAACAATAAAGCTTATAGAGAAAATATCAAAAAACAGAATTTACTAATCACTGCTTTCAGTTTTTATTAGTTTTTATCTTTTTTACTTTCTTTAAAAATTTGGTTTGTATATTAAATGCAAATGTAATTCATTATATAATCAATATAAAATACAACAACTTAATTGTTTTATATGTAATTCTATTTATATAATAAAACAGTGTCAATAACAACTAAAAAAACAACAAACAAAATTCTCTCTCTCTGTATCTCTCTCTTTCTCTCTCTCTCTGTATCTCTCTCTTTCTCTCTCTCTCTGTATCTCTCTCTTTCTCTCTCCTCCTTGTCTCTTCATCCCTGCTCGAAAAAGGCTCCTACTCCCCAAACCCTCTGTCTTCCCCTCCTCTTTCATCCCTCTATCCTTCTCTTTCTCTCTCTTTTTCTCTCTGCTTTAAATCTCACTCCTGACGCTCGGCTCTCCTCTCATTTCTCTGTCACCCTAAATCTCTCTATCCCTCTCTCTTCTATTTCTTCTCCACTCACTCTCTAAATCTCTCCACAGGAAGGCCTCTTTCACTCTCTCTCTCCGTAAATCTCTCCGTTTGTCTCTGCACTCGTACACACTCACGCTGTCCCCTGTCATCCTCCTCTCCTCCATCAGCCTGACTGACGCTCACGTGTCCCGATGAGCAGCAGGTCGCTCTCTGACCTTTTCTGTGAGTAAATAGCAGCTTATGAGTCATGATGGTTCAATTTACCCAGTCAAATCAAACAGAGACATCTGACTGGCTGCTGGCTGTTCTAGAACTTTCTGATCTCTTTGTTGTAAAATGAGTCATTTAGCAGTAACTGAATAATTCATAGTAGTTACTGAATAATTCATAGTAGACACTGAATAATTCATAGTAGATACTGAATAATTCATAGTAGTTACTGAATAATTCATAGTAGATACTGAATAATTTGTAGTAGTTACTGAATAATTCATAGTAGTTACTGAATAATTTGTAGTAGTTACTGAATAATTCATAGTAGTTACTGAATAATTCATAGTAGTTACTGAATAATTTGTAGTAGTTACTGAATAATTCATAGTAGTTACTGAATAATTTGTAGTAGTTACTGAATAATTCATAGTAGGTACTGAATAATTCATAGTAGATACTGAATAATTCATAGCAGTTACTGAACAAATCATAGTAGATACTGAATAATTCATAGTGGATACAGAATAAATCATAGAAGATACATAATTCGTAGTAGACATTGAATAATTCGTAGTGGATACTGAATAATTCATAGTAGATACTGAATCATTCATAGCAGTTACTGAATAATTCATAGTAGATACTGAATAATTCATAGCAGTCACTGAATAATTCAAAGTAGTTACTGAATAATTCATAGTAGATACTGAGTAAATCATTGAAGATAAATAATTCATAGTAGACGCTGAATAATTCATAGGGGATACTAAAAAATTCATAGCAGTTACTGAGTAATTTATAATAGACACTGAATAATTCATAGTAGATACTGAATAATTCACAGTAAAAACTGCATAATTCATATTAGTTTGCTGAATGATTCATAGCAGATATTGAAAAATTACTAGTAGTTACTAAATAATTACTCGTAGTAACCAAATAATTCATAGTATCAAAAATCCTTGTTTTACTTTTTTTCAGAAACCCCAACAGCCTACTTGCTATATTTTATGTATTATTTTATGGTACAGGTTGTGCTAGGTAAGCTAGCATGCCATTAGCGCTAGCTGGCTAGGCTAATGAAAGCTAACTGTACTGCTAGTTAAGTAAAGACTTGTTGCATTCACAGATATTAATGCAAAACGTCTAGTTTCAGAGTAAAACTGTCTATTGTGATGCATTATTACAGTAACATTATATTAGCTGTACAATACGGTGTCTGGTACAGTATAAACTGCCTGTGCTATAAATGTTTACAGCACGCGATGCTATATAAACCATGAAACCCATTTAAAGTATCACACTGGCTTAAACACAGTACATAATTGTAGAAATGACAGAATTTATTTACAGTGCACACCCTTATACCTACACTGAGATGCACATTCACGCTGCTGTCATCCTCATTTAGCTCAGAGTTTGATGTGCCCTGACCCCCCCCAGCACTGCGCTCACACAATCTGCCCCGACCACGGCGATTATCACCCCCGGCAACAAGCCCTAGCAACCGACACCGGTGCGCTGCTTCAAAAGACCATCAGCCTCATGCATTGAAAAAGCAGTTAGCAGTCTCCAGTTGCCATTATCTATGCACACACAGCTGCTTTGAAAGATGATACGAATTCCCCACATCGCCCTCGGGGCCTGAAATATGAATATCTGGCCGTCCCGCGAACTCTTGACGCTTCATATGTGTCGGTAAAGCCGCGTACCTGGGCTTTATTCACCTGTCAGAGGAGAACACCCAGCGCCGGGCCATTTATGGAGCTTTTCCATTATACATCTTTAACATCATAAATCATTCATTCTCCCAAAGTGCATTTAAGAGCTACTCTGATTGCTAAAACAATGCCATGGCTGCCTTGGTTGCTTTCCGACTGTGCAAGTTTAGCTATAGGTTGCAGAGAGGCTGCCAAAAGCTTTCGAACTTGCATAACATTTCTTGACCTTTTTGCACGATCATCTTTGGTGGCTGTTGAGGAATGACTACTTTTATGTAACCCGATAAGCAATAAACTCTCCCAGTTCACCTTTTTCAAAACCCTTTCCTCATACGTCCATTTGCTGGCCACTTCACAAGCTACCGTTCCTTATCTGACCTACCTTATAGATCCCAGGACTGGTTAGCGGCACTTTTAACAAAAACTGTTGGCTAATTTTGGCAGCAGACTCTTTCAACCAAGACTGTTAGCTTGTTTTGGTAGCAGGTTCTTATAACTATAACTATTAGTATTTATGTAGCGAGTGCTTATAATCAGAATGGCTGGCCAAGTCTGGTAGCCAGCACTTCTAACCAAAACTGTTAGCCAACTTTGGCAGCAGGCTCTTTTAACCAAGACTGTTAGCTTATTTTGGTAGCAGGTTCTTACAACCAAAACTATTAGCATTTTGATAGCCAGCACTTATAAATAGAATGGCTGGCCAAATCTGGTAGCCAGCACTTATGACCAAAACTGTCAGCTAATTTTGATATTCAGATCTTACTACTAAAACTGAGCAGGTAGCACTGGTGCTATAAGCGTAGTAGCACAAATGAAAATGATTGCTCTGAGAGAAAAAGGACAATCATTCTTCTAAACAAGTGTTTATCCTGATTGATGGAACATTTTATCACGTTCACAGTAAAAACAAATACAGAATATAGAAACTACAGAAACTGTTTAATCTGCTCCTCAGTTTGTACTTATGACCAGAATGGTTAGCTAAGGTTTATTTGGGCATTCAGCTCTAATTACTGGAACTGTTAGTCAATGTTGCTGTTCAGTTCTTATAACCAAAGCTGTTAGCTCTTGCATAGCAGGCACATATGTCCAAAACTGTTATCCAACTCTGGTAGCTAACACTTATAGCTGGAAATGTTAGCCAACAATGGTAGCAGTCTCTTATAACAAAAATTGTTAGCCAGATGCGATAGCCAGCACTTATAGCCAGACATGTATGCTAACTTTGGTAGAAAACACTTATAGCCAAAACTATTAGCTTTCTGGTAGCCAGCGCTTATAACCAGAATGGCTAGCCAAGTCTGGTAGCCAGCACTTCTAACCAAAACTGTTAGCCGATTTTGGTAGTTGGCGCTGATAACAAAAATTGTTAGCCAACTTTGGCAGCACGCTCTTTTAACCAAAACCGTTTTTGGTAGGTTCTTATAACTACAACTGTTAGCTTTTTGGTAGCCAGCACTTATCACCAGAATGGCTAGCCAAGTCTGGTAGCCAGCACTTCTAACCAAAACTGTCAGCTAATTTTGGCACCAGGATCTTTTAACCAAGACTGTTAGCTTATTTTGGTAGCAGGTTCTTATAACTAAAACTCCCAGCATTTTGGTAACCAGCACTTATAACCAGAATGGCTAGCCAAGTCTGGTAGCCAGCACTTATAATCAAAACTGTCAGCTAATTTTGGCATTCTTCTCTGACAACTAGAACTGTTAGCCAATTTTGGTAGCTGGCGCTTATAACAAAAACTGTTAGCCAACTATGGCAGCAGGCTCTTTTAACCAAAACTGTTAGCTTGTTTTGGTAGCAAGTTCTTATTACTAAAACTGTTAGTATTTTGGTAGCCAGCGCTTATAATCAGAATGGCTAGCCAAGTCTGGTAGCCAATGTTAATATTTAGCACTTATAACCAAAACATTAACCAATTTTCATAATCAGTGTTAGTTAATAATAGCATTAATAATGTTAGTTAACTTTGGTAGTCAGCTCAGCTAACCAGCACTCAGCCAGCTATGCTTTGTTAGCCAGCTATGCTAACTGTTATAGCTCTGTATTTGGCAGAGACAATGAAAATAATGCTACAAATGTCAGAAATAGACATGTAGCCTTGCCTATTTACACAGACACTTAGCTCACCATGACAGAAATCAGCAAAAAGGAAGTGTGAACACACACAAACACACACGCTTTGTCCTGTGGTGTGATTTGACATTAGCATTTCTCTTTTTGTATCTTCACTCACTGCAGTAGGCCTGCTTTGCTTCATGGCTCTACAGCCATCCTCAGTGTTATCTGAATAACCGCGTTTAAACGACGGACAGATTTAACTCTGATCAGTCCAGCAGGACAAATAATCAAACACAGCCAAACGGACAGCCCAAGGACACCAGCAGGCCGGCTATCTGAGTTTGATTTATTGGCCTGTCCGCTGGGCAGATGCTATCGGTGTGTATATGTCCTGGACTGCTGGACCCCAGACTAAATCAATGGAACCTTGTAGATTTGCAGAGTCGATTAGCTAGCCTTACACACCTGAGGTTTATTGGCCGTGGTGATCTGAATGGGAAGGTGTTTGTGTTAAGAGATGGGGATCGCTCCAGGCACCACAATAAAACCTTTCTATACTGTTTAATTAGCTCCTATGGAGTTCAATTTACTGTACTGTGGCTCCAAACACTGGTGCTTAACGGTTGTTCTAAGCATCTGATTAGACCTCTTTCTTTTTTAATAGTGTTGTAATGCTTTTGTTAAAGGCCAAGACGAGACTTTCAATGTTGTGAACCAGGGATTTACATTAGCATGACTATTAAATTGAAAATTCACCTAAATTGATTTTGCCTGAGATCTAACAAAAATAAAAATGTCTAATCCACTTGAAACTATGGTTTGGAATTGGCACTAGGCTAACCCGTCTATCGCAACAGCGTCTGGGGGGATTTCATTGCTCAACATGGCCAAGAACTGCCGACTTTGACAGGAAGGGGCTGTTAAACTGACGTGTGAAACAATAACCTCAAGCCATTGAAATGCCCGTCTGACTGCAGATAGCAGTATTAAAAGGGCAGTGTGTAAGATTTAGCTGGATCTATTAGCAGAAATGGAATATAGTATGGAAATCATGTTTTTATTAGTGTATAATCACCTGTAAATGCGAATCATTGTGCATTCATTAGCTTAGAATAACCCTCTTATATCTACATAGGGAGCAGATCCTCTTTTAACAGAGGCCGCCATATTGCACCGACATGTTTCTACTTTTATATTCCAAGAGTTTCTGAAGCCAAGAGTTTGGTTTTGCCATTGAACCACTAGGCCAAAAACTGACCATAATAGACAAACCCAACAATGGCTCTAGAGGGCGCCTTACATGTTTTTACAATGAAAAAGCAGCTTGAATTTGGTGGTGCTGTAGCACCGGCTAGAAGACACAGAAAGAGAAAGAACCCAAATTTTAACAAATTGACGATCATACTTATTATTTAGCATAAGAAAAAAGCAAGTGAGGCTGAATCCTTGTCGTCAAAGAAACGTAAACCTGGTTCTACTACACGCTTGGAAAGGGAAGCGTGAGGGAGGGGTATTCAGTCGGTTGCAATTTGCAACCTCACCACTAGATGCCACTAAATCTTACACACTGCACCTTTAAAGCATACTGTACAATATTGGTTTCATGTGACTAAACTTCATACTCAGTCTAAGGTTATCCGTTGTTTCGATGTCAGGGGTTTCCTTCCTTTCAATGAATCATTCTAATCAAAGTGCAAAATTGGTTTTGCTACACACTTGGAAAGTGAGGGGTGAGGGAGGGGTATTCATTTGATTGCAATCTGCAACCTCACCACTAAATGCTACTAAATCTTACACACTGCACCTTTAAAGAGCGTTGTTGCTATAATTTAGTGTCCACACTGGAGCTCTGGTTGTACAGTATTGGTTTTATGAGACTAAACTTCAAAGTCACTTTGTAATCTAAGGTTTTCAGCTGTTTTGGTGTGAGTGGTTTCCTCCCTTTCAATGAATTACTCTAATCAAACTGTTAGCTCATGGTTGAGACTGACAAAGTTAGCACTACTTGCCAGACACTATTCCCTTTAGGTATACGGTGTTATACAGTGGTAGACGATCTTCAAAATCTGTCTGGTGCTCTTAGAACATTCTCGGTTCAGATGAATGCGAACTAGGCTCAAAGAAGAACTGCAGCCAAATCAGCGGCAGATCTCAGGAGACTAGATTGGAGTTCAAATCTGATTTTTTGCTGGCATTTTGAACACACAGCTGATCTTTATCTCAAGGTGTGGACGTATCTAATCAGATCTTTTATATTCCAAGATTTTCGGAGGCCTAGAGTTTGGCTGTGCCATTGAACAGCCGGCCCAAAAACTGGACCGAAACTGCAGCCTTTCTTTGGTCTCAGAAGATATCGCAGACTATCGTCACAAACCCAAATATAACGCATCGTTTTTTTTTCACAATCCACAGTGGCTCAACAGCATAAAATATCTGCCTTTTCAGTGTCTCTTGTTCGACGCAGAACAAAGTGGCATGAAAAGGTGCAGCGATTGAACCGCAGAGGCCCAGACTGCTTTCAGAGGGAGTGAATGGAAAACAACAATCGCTGTCTGGCGTGTTGAAGGCAGCGTCTGCATCTGAGTGGAGAGTAAAGCGATGGCGTTTCTCTGGATTGCATCACCATCGCGGTCCTTTCAGCCTCTCTCTCTGTGATAAAGCGCTAAAGGCAGCGAGTCGCCGCTTTCATGGCCTCAACCTTACATTTAGGTCTTGATCAAAAGTGATATGATGTGGCAGCGCTAGCGGAGGTGAAACTGAACTTCTGGTGAGCCGCGTACTGGAGGTACATGAAAATGAAGCGTATGTGTTCATGAAAAGGACAGAGAACACAGTCCACCATTCAAACCTTTACCATGCCTGTTTTCAGCCCTATAGAGCCAGTGTGGTCGCAGATACATGCATACAGTTATGGTTATAAGATGCTGCTACTTAACAACTTCACAGGTTTTAGATCCTTAGTGAAAAACAAACAATCAAAGAAATAAGCAGTGTTTCCAGAATGATAAACAGAGCTGTGGAACATGCGAAAATGACCCAGAAAGCTGTAGAACATCAACAATGTTCCCAAAAATTAATATCTAGAATAATAATACAATTTTTTCCTAAAAAGACATTTCTAATAATGTTTATATCCAGAATGAGGTTCTAATAAAGTTTATATCCAGAATGAGGTCCTAATACAATTTTGATCAGAATAACGTTCTAATAAAATTAATATCCAAAATGAAGCTCTAATAAAATGTAGATCTAGAATAGTTATAATAAAATTAACAATACACAATGAAGTTTTTATAAAATGTATATCCAGAATTTAGTTTTTATAAAATTGATCTCTAGAATGAAGTTCTAAAAAAATTCATATCCAGAGTGAATTTTTTATAAAACTTATATCTAGAATGAGGTTTGAATAAAATGAATATCCAGAATGAAGTTCTAATAAAATAAATATCTAGAAGTGAGTTATAATAAAATTTATATCCAGGACAAAGTTCTAATAAAATGAATAACCAGAATGAAGTTTTAATAAAATTTATATCTAGAATGAAGTTCTAAAAAAATTCATATCCAGAGTGAATTTTTTATAAAACTTATATCTAGAACAAAGTTCTAATAAAATTTATATCTAGAATGAAATTTTTATAAAATTCATATCCCGAATAAAGTTCTAATAAAATTTATATCCAGAATGAAGTTTTTATAAAATTTATATCTAGAATGAGGTTTGAATAAAATGAATATCCAGAATGAAGTTCTAATAAAATAAATATCTAGAAGTGAGTTATAATAAAATTTATATCCAGAATGAAGTTTTTATAAAATTTATATCCAGATGTAAGTTCTATTAAAATTCATATCTAGAATAAAGTTCTAATAAAATTCATATCCAGAGTGAAATTTTTATAAAATTCATATCCAATTTTGTAACTTATTCACTAAACTAACTTTTTCATAAAAAGTTTGAAACCATATTTGAACACTGTGCACTGATTTAGGCAGTGAGCTGTACCTGTTCCCAGTTCCGTGTGCTCTACTGAGGTGTGCTGGTTCTGGTGGACCCACTCTCCGTTGCATTTGAAGAAAATCTGCAGGGCGGGTCGGGCTCGGCAGCGCAGCTTGATCGGATTGCTCTTGACGATGTAGGCGTCGTCTGGCTCCTGCAGGAAGTGGGGCAGCGTTCCGGTCAGTGCCGAGAGTCCGTCTCGATTCCCTGGAAACACAGTGGAGCAAAATCAGTAACAGGAATTTATGATGTCACAAAGATATAGCATAACGACCTTTTAGCAGCAGTAATTAGATTTTAATAGCAGCTAATTTAATTGCTTAAAGTCTTACAGCTTCATTTTATACATATATTAAATGTATAACTCACGTTATATTATTAATTTCAGAATAAACAGAATAGTTTCTATTGATTTTGGAAAAATGTATGATAGTGAAATAGTTCATAAATAATTTATAATAGTTCCTGAATAATTAATTATTGAATGTTAGAGCAGAGAATTTTTTGCATATTTACTAATAGATGCCAAATAATTGCTAGTAGTTACTAAATAATTTACAGTAGTTATTGAACAATTGTGTAATTTATAACATTTCATGAAAAATTTGTTATTGAATAACTCATAGCAGATATGAGTATAATTTACAGTAACTAAACTGAATAAATAATAAAAGTAAATGAATGAATACTGTATAATTAGTTACTGAATAATTCATAGCAGTTATTGAATCATTAATAATAATTACTAAAAAAGTTATAGCAAATCAATTATTGAAACAATAATAGTAACTGAATAATTTCAAATATTTATTAAATGATTCATTGTAGTTGCTATTAATTTATAACAGTTCCTGGATAATTAATTACTGAATATGTTAGAGCAGTATTTACATATTTACTAATAGATAACAAATAATTCCTAGTAGTTATTGATAAAATTATAGTAGTTATTAAAGAATTGCGTAATTTGTAATATTCAATGAATAACTAGTTATTGAATAACTCATAACAGCTACTACATAATTTATAGTAGTTACTGAATTGTTAATTATGGTAACTGAATAAATAATAAAAGTAAATGAATGAATACTGTATAATTAGTTATTGCATAATGCATAGTATTTATTGAATAATTTCTAATAATTACTAAAAAAGTTAAAGAAAACAGTTATTAAATAAAAATAATAGTTAGTAAATAACTAAATATTTATTAAATGATTCATCATAGCTAATATTATATAGTAGTTACTTGATAATTTATAGTAGTTATTAAAAATTAATTTGTAGTTATTGAATAATTTTGAAGTGTATTGTAATGTTGAAAAATGTATAGAAGTTACTGAATAATTCATAGTAGATAAGGATTAATCAATAGTAGTTGCTAAATAGTGTGTTGTACTTCCTGAATAATATAGGGAAACATTTGGAGATAGTTTGTAGTAGTTATTGGATATTAAATAAATTAAATAAAATGTTTATTATACAACAACACAACATAACTATGTAATAATTCAACTATAGCTATTAATTAGTATTAATCGGGTACAAATGCCTTGATAGCAACATAACATAATAACTTAATAATATAATTCAGTTCTGTTTTATTTGTACTTGTCCTAAAAGCTGCTGCTGTCCCAAAACAGTAATGACCGTAATGAAATTAACGTGCACACTTCTATCCCGGTGACTATTTGCTTCCATTACTTATTAGCGACATTAGCCTTGTAGCTCCAGTGCAAAAGTAAAGAGGTAAACATCAGACACCAAACACTTCCTCACTGATCAACTACATTTGGGATAAGGAAGAAATTATGTACACTTCAAATGTTACCAAACTTTCACTTTAATGCCATTTTGATACCAACTTGAAACCATTTCAGCTCTTCTGATCCTATGCGAGTGATATTTGCAGTGGAGATCTTCTGTAGCGGCTTTTCCAAATCTAATCACAAGTAAGCGAGTGCTGACCACAGCCGAGTGAGCAGAGCGGAGTGTGTAAAGTCTCTGACTGACACAGGTCCCCATAATCACACGCACAGCCAGCCGTTCTGACAGCGGACTGGCCGGCTTGATTAACTGAGCCGTCAGTCAGCGGCCTGCTTAACTGACCCGTCAATCAGCCTCAAATTCTGCTCTGATTCTTAGATGCTTTCTGGCAAGTAAAAGGAAAAGAGGGGGGTCACAACCACTCAAAACAAAAAACAGCTTGGCCAGAAAACCTTGACTGAAAAGCTAACACGGGTATTAAGAAGGGAAAGCCAATAGTTCCCAATTAGCCAGGAAGTAATTTGCATAATTTTAATTGGGTTCTGCTAGACTTCGCTTCTTATTAGCGCTGTTGTCATGGAAATTTGGTCACCTTCAATCCAGCGGGATAAGAGGTGGAATTATAGCACCATGGCCAGCGAGCTGCCTGCTCTGTAGTGCTTTCAGGACCATGGACAGCTCCACTTATTCAATTTACCAACATTCGCTGAAAGAAAATGAACACTTTGCACTTGATCCAAACTCCCATTCCCTCCAATTCAGCTCTGTAGGAAAGGAAATTGATCTTAATATTTTATAATGTAACATCAAAGTAATACTGGACCATTTCTATGTACAACAAAGTTTCGCTCTTCTTCTTATCATTATTCCACTCTTTATTCAAAAGTAACGTGAATAGAAATTAATTCGAAGTTGCTTGACAAAGCAATTGCTATCCAAGGTGGTTGCTAAGGTATTGCTAGACCACTGTTATGGGATCCCAGGTGGTCACTAAGGTGTCACTAGGCCACTGTTATGGGATCCCAGGTGGTCACTAAGGTGTCACTAGGCCACTGCTATGGTATCCAAGGTGGTTGCTAAGGTGTTGCTAGGCCACTGCTATGGTATCCCAGGTGGTCACTAAGGTGTCACTAGGCCACTGTTATGGTATCCTAGGTGGTTGCTAAGGTGTCGCTAGGCCACAGCTATGGTATCCCAGGTGGTCACTAAGGTGTTGCTAGACCATTGCTATGATTTTCCAAGTGGTCGCTAAGGTGTTATTAGGACATTGCTATGATATCCCCGGTGGTTGCTAAGATGTTGCTAGGCAATTGCTATGCCATTCTAGGTGGTTGCAAAGGTGTTGTTAAGCAATTGCTATGGTATCCCAGGTGGTTACGAAGGTGTTGCTAGGACATTGCCTAGATACCCCTGGTGGTTGCTAAGCTGTCATTAGGACATTGCTGGATATCCCCGGTGGTTGCTAAGGTGTTGCTAGGCAATTGCTATGCCATTCTAAGTGGTTGCTAAGGTGTTGCCAGGACATTGTTATGATATCCCTGGTGGTTGCTATGGTGTCATTAAGCTGTCGCTTTGATATCTCAGGTGGTTGCTTAAGGTTCGCTAAGCCATTGCTTTAATGTCCCTGGTGGTTGCTAAGGTGCAAAATGGCCAAAAATACAACTGTACAATTTTACAAAAAGGACAAGCTGTTCATTTTTCAGGGTTAGCAAAATAAGTGGAACATATATTGATCATAAAATGATACAGAAGCCTCAACAACTAAATATAAGATCACATCTCACAGTATATAATGTGCCCACTCTTAGTACAGCTTCCATCCTTTTCAGGAGACTTGCATTGAGAGCATTCATTTACAGTGGGCATTGAGTGGATTCATTTAGAATGGCTACTAATTGGTTGGATTCGTTTAGAATGGGCATTGCTTGCATTCGGTTAGAGTGGACACTGGTTGCATTTAGTTAAAGTGGACGTTAGGTTGCATTCATTTAGAGTGGCCATTGAATGAAAACCATACCATGTTTGGTGAGTCTTAACTCAGCCTCACTCTCTTTTGACCTCGTTTTTGTCTTGGCCTCACTCTCTTTTGGACTTGGTCTTGACCCAGTCTCACTCTCATTTGGTCCCAGTATTGGACCTGGTCTTGTATCTGATCTCATTCTCATTTGAACTCGGTCTCAATCTCATTTGGATTTAGTCTTAACTTGATCTCACTCTCATTTGGGCTCAGTCTCTTGGTGTTATTTGGATTCAGTCTTGCCTCACTCTTGCTCTCAATTGGACTCAGTCCTGACTTGTTCTTGCTCTTATTTGGACTGAGACTTGACTCACTTTCATTTGACCTCAGTTTAGTCTTGGACTCACTCTCATTTAGACTTGGTCTTGACTCAGTCTCACTCTCATTTGGTCCCAGTATTGACTCTGCCTCGATCTCATTTGGACCTGGCCTTGTATCTGATCTCACTCTCATTTGGACTCAGTCTTAATTTAGTCTTGCTCTAATTTGGACTCAGTCTTGAATCTGTCCCTCTCATTTGGCCTTGTTCTTGACTTGGTCTCGCTCTCATTTGGACTCAGCCTTGACTCTGATCTCACTCTCATTTGGGCTCGATTTAGACTTGGTCTCGCTCTCATTTGGACTCAGCATTGACTCTGATCTCACTCTCATTTGGGCTCGATTTAGACTTGGTCTCACTTATATTTGGACTAGGTCTTGACTAGGTCTCACTCTCATTTGGACTCAGTCTTGACTCGATCTTGATCTCATTTGGGCTTAGTCTTAACTTGATCTTGCTCTCATTTGGACACGGTATTAACTCATTCCCACTCTCAGCTGGACTCAATCTTCACTTGTTCTTGCTCTTATTTGGACTCAGTCTTGACTCTGCCTCACTCTTATTTGACCTCGGTTTTGTCTTGGCCTCGATCTTATTTGGATTTGGTCTTGACTCTGATTTCACTCTCATTTGGTCTCAGTTTATACTTGTTTCCACTTATATTTGGACTATGTCTTGACTAGGTCTCACTCTTATTTGGACTCGGTTTTGTCTTCGTCCCTCTTATTCGGCCTTGCCTCAGTCTCATTCTTATTTGGATTTGATCTTGACTCATTTTCGCTCTCATTTGGACTCGGTCCTGACTCTGCCTCACTCTCATTTGGACTCTGTCTTTACTCAGTCTTGGTCTTATTTGACTTGGTCTCTGCCCCCCTTTAGACTCAGTCTTGCCTCAGTCTCGATTAGTCAAGGTTGGACTCATCTTAGGACTCAACAAAGGTGGTGTTGACTCCCGCCTCAGTTTCAAGACATCTCGTTACATTAACATACATGCAAGTTGTCATTTTTTTCCTGCTTCTCTGAGTCACCAATGCGGAGAATCAAAGTTTGTTCCAACTGCGGAGGCCTTACAGGGGTTTAGTGACGTCCCTGCTGTAACACCCCCCCGCCCTCAACCCAATACCACCCCTGTCAACTCGTGTTCTCTTGGGGGAAATCTTTCCGGATCTTTCAGAAGACGGATGATCCTGCTGTGCTTGCTGGGGATAGAAGCCTCTCAATTAGGCTCCAAAGATAGTTCAACTCTCTGCAGATGTGTCACAACAGCTGAAGCTATATGTGAAAAACAGCGGCTGCGCCTTGATGTAGTGCATGAAATCCCACTGCTGTAATGTCATTTCACACTGGGCTATTTACAGTGAGATTTAGGGGCTATAAGTGTTGCTCGGGTAGGAGATATAAATGTGATTGGCAGGCGCTGTAATGTCTGCCGACTCAATACGGAGAGTGTTTTTCTGTAATTTTAATGCGAGCATTTCAGAAGCGCAGTTACAGGGGGCCCATGCCCCCCTCGTCCCTTTTAGATCGTGACTGAAAAAAAAATCTCCAATGCTAGTGAATATACAGGCATAACATAATGACCACCTCCATGTTTCTACACTCATTGTCCATTTTATCAGCTCCACTTACTATATAGATGCACTTTGTAGTTCTACAGTTACAGACTGTAGTCCATCTGTTTCTCTGCATACTTTGTTAGCCCCCTTTTACCCTGTTCTTCAGTGGTCAGGACCCCCATGGACCCTCACAGAGCAGGTACTATTTAGGAGGTGGGTCATTCTCAGCACTGCAGTAACACTGACGTGGTGGTGGTGGTGTGTTAGTGTGTGTTGTGCTGGTATGAGTGGATCAGACACAGCAGTGCTGCTGGAGTTTGTAAACACTGTGTCCACTCACTGTCCACTCTATTAGACACTCCTACCTTGTCGGTCCACCTTGTAGATGTAAAGTCAGAGACGATAGCTCATCTGCTGCTCAGTCTGTGTTGGTCATCCTCTAGTCCTTCATCAGTGGTCACAGGACGCTGCCCACAGGACGCTGTTGGCTGGATATTTTTTGGTTCTCAGTCCAGCAGCGACACTGAGGTGTTTAAAAACTCCAGCAGCACTGATCCACTCAGACCAGCACAACACACACTAACACACAGCCATAAGTGGAAGCCCAAGAGCAGGAAATAGCATTGTTTGATAGAAAGAGTCTCAGCTGGTGGGAAAACTGAGTAAGAAATTCAGATTTTATTGTTTGCCCAGCCAAGACGCAGAACCAAATAAGCTAGGAGAACTTTTGACTTAAGTAAGAAGTTTGATTTCGTTGAAACCTAGAGCCCTCAAGTTGGGTTAACTTGTGAAATAATGTGCAGTAAGTCAGTGTAGGAAGTCTCAAGTGAAGTGTTACGCTCCAGCACAGCAGCATTTACACTCACACATATAGAGGTGCATAGAAACACCACACAGATTCCCAGATGCAGAGTATAATTCCTCCTATAGACTTCTACCATTTTCATGCTAATGTGCATGTCCATATGCGCACGCCGTTCAGGCTCGCTCCACCTGCGATGCATTTCGTTCCTCAAACCGTAACTAAATAAAGACGTGTGCTTCTGTTGCTGGTGTTAAATGAAGAGCTTTAGGCAAATACAGGCCTGTCTGTGCAGCTCCAGTGCGCTCGGGAAGATTATATCCTTGCTTTGTAGGATAAACACACACGCGCGCATAACAGACCACAAAGTCTATAACACTGACACGCATGAATTTCGACTGCTATCATACAGTCACTCATACGTGCACAGATGTTCAGGAATGCCTGACATGACGTTAAAGAGCAAAAGAGAGGAAAATGGCTCAGACTGAGATGAGAGAGAGAGAGAGAGAGAGAGAGAGAGAGAGAGACAGAGACTGATGCTCCACTGAAGATCCAGTGCATGGAAGCACAAGGTAGGTGTGGCCAGTGACTGAAAGTACAAGGTTGATGTTTCTAATAGAGTGGCCAGTTAGTGGAAGTACAAGGTGGGTGTTTGTATTAAAGTTTCTGTTAGTTTTCCCTATTGGTTCTATACCTGCCAGAGTCTCTGCTGCTCTGCTAACACTGTAATCTGTGATCAGTCACCCATTACAGAATTGACTCTCTGTGTGTTTTTCCTTTCTTTCTTTTCTTTGCCGAGTTGAACAGCTGCCCATCCTGTGCGTCTGATGCTGCTGCCTCTTCTGCCTTGATCGGGTGCCACTGCTGCCAGCCCTCTGGACCGGCTTGACCACCATTGAGCTTCATGCTGTACAACGCCGTGCAAACCTCACCCTCACAACCTGACCCCACTGATGCTGCTGCTGCTGCTGCTGCTGCATGAACTAAACTAATCAAATTAATCATTGCTCCACCTGTTTTCCCCGTTTTTGTACTAACAATGTTTACTATCCGGTGTGGTCCAGAGGAGGATGGGTTCCCCTTCTGAGTCTTGGTTCCTCTTAAGGTTTCTTCCTGTTTCTCTTAGCACAAGGAAGGTGTTTCTAATAAAGTGGCCAGTGAGTGGAAGTACAAGGTAGGTGTTTCTAATAAAGTGGCCGGTGAGTGGAAGTACAAGGTAGGTGTTTCTAATAAAGTGGCCGGTGAGTGGAAGTACAAGATAGGTGTTTCTAATAAAGTGGCCAGTGAGTGGAAGTACAAGGTAGGTGTTTCTAATAAAGTGGCCAGAGAGTGGAAGCACAAGGTAGGTGTTTCTAATAAAGTGTCCAGTTAGTGGAAGCATAATTCCTAATATTAAGTAATGTTGTAATCCTGTTAAGTTCTCACTTATGATGATCCTGATGAACTGCCAGCTTGCTGTAGTGACCTCCAGCATGACATGGCAGAAAATCCAACATGGCTGACCATAGCTGCTCAATCGCTTCTTGTCAGGGCAGCGGCGGTTGCCGCGGCGATGATGTACGAGCTGTGGTCTGCCCGGGCAATAATGGCCGCCGCTAGAAACATCTCGCAGCCCAGGAGCCAAACAAGATGTCACTGCCACTGGTGGTGAGCAATGGCCTTATCCCTCACATTCATCTGCCCTGGCGTGAACGCCTCTCACACACACACATACACGTACGTTTAAAAAAAATGAACCAAGGGGGTCATTTGACTTAGTCACAACCAGGGGCGTAGCTACCAGGGGCCAGATTTCTGACTGCTCAAAAAATTCTTCCCATGCCATTGAAAATGTGGCAAAATGTAATGCAGCTTGCTCTTATGTACCCAAAGGTGCTGAGTTCTTGCCTTAAATGAATTACAGTGACCACCAAAGGTCAGGGGTGTCCAGTCTTGTCTAGTGTGGCTGCAGGTTGTCATCCCAAACAAGCAGGAGCTCACCTGAATCCACTTGTGTAACCACTTAGTCTCAATTGGCCGGGTGAGCCCCTGTGTTGTTAGAATAAAAGCCCGCAGCCACACTGGCCCACTGCAGATAAAACTTGACATCCTTGCCTTAGGTGACCAGTCTTTGGTGGACGCTTTCACCATGGCCATGTTAACATGGCTGCATGCTGCTTGGTCACGTATCATCACTATATTCCAACAATTCTGCAATAAGTCATGGACCGACACTTTTTTCCAGTGCCAACATCTAAATACAGCATTACACCGATCCTGTTTCTGCAGACTGCGGGAGCTGAACTGTGCTAGTTCCTTGTGTACTCTACTGCCCAATCTAAATGTCCAGGCACCAGCTTCATACCAACTGAAGTACTCCACCACATCACACTGCTATATGGCTGCAAAGCACAAATGAGAGGACTCTTCAGGGCAACCCACTTCCATGGTTCATGTGCAGAGTGATTTGATGTTAAATGCTCCATTCTAGGAAAGTTATATAGTCAGAATTGTTCGCAGCGGTGGTCAAAAGAGTTAAAGGAGTGGTCAAAAAAAGTTTCAAGCAGGGGTCACCAATCCTGATCCTGGAGAACCACCTTTAACCCAAGCCTAATTCCGCTTAATACGTACCTCTGAAGGCAGTAATTAGATGGATCGGGGGGGTCGATTAAGGTTGGAGCTAAAGTGTGTAGGAAGTTAGATCTACAGGAACAGGGGTGGTGACCACTGGTTTAAAGCTTTTAAAAGCTGGCTTGCAGAAAGATGTTACATGAAACGGTGACAAATACATTCCTGGAAGCTTGAAACAATGTTTTTTTTAGCTTTGAGTCAATAATTTGGCCTAAAATGTATTGTTTAATTGATTTATGGTGCCAAAGTGATCCACAAAGAAAGCTTTTATTCCAGATCTGCCACTATTTTACCATCATCAACATTATCGGCCACTTCATTAAAACCACCTCCTTGTTTCTACACTCACTGCCCATTTTATCAGCTCCACTGACCATATAGGAGCACTTTGTAGTTCTACAGTTACAGACTGTAGTCCATCTGTTTCTCAGCATACTTTGTTACCCTGTTCTTCAATGGTGAGGACCCCCAGGACCACCACAGAGCAGTTATTTGGGTGGTGGGTCATTCTCAGCACTGCAGTGACACTGAGGGTAGATTTGAGGAGGTGGACTTAATGAAGAGTGTATAAACTCAGAAGACTCGTGTAGGTTCACTGGTGGTTCTGGATAGTAAATAAAATGTTTATATTTATGTTGTAGTCATGGCGACCCCTGGTTCCCATCACCACCACTGTAAAGACATCTGAGTTAGTAAGTTTCTCTACAATGAACACCACTCGGAATAACTCTGTTCACATCCCGGTGCTGAAATTTTTAAAAATGGGTGGTGGTAGATGAGCAGGGGGAGGTGCTATAACACACACCTCCTACACACACCAGCCTGACATGAATAAAACACACGACACTCATCAATTTCACACGAAAGCTAATTATCTAGCATTATCTAAAAGCAGCAAACAGGAATGGATGTATAGTCACAGCCCCCATAATTACACAGCGCGTAAACAGCATTAGAAAACATTAGCTTTTGATGCACTGCGCGCGCCAGTACTCCGCAAAAGACTCCGCAGAATTCATTCCAAGCATCCATTACGAGATCAAAGAATCTAATACATCAACAGATGACACAAAGAGAGAGAGACTGCATGTATATACGAGGGAGAGAGAGAGAGAGATTGACTGAGAGAGAAAGGCTGCTGAAAGACAAAAAAAAAATCCAAAGGGATTTACTCCTAATCAGAGTGTGAAAGCCAAACAATGGATTAATATGAAATAACATCATTAAAAGCGTAAATATGATTGAGCACGTCTCCGGATTAGCGCCACGCGCCAGGAAATGAAGTCGTCTGCTAATTCCTCAGAACAATAGCGCCCTGTCAGCATCTTAGCGCTGTGTGTTTGCTGACTTTCAAAGCAGGGGATGAAGGAGTTGTGTGTGTGTGTGTGTGTGTGTGTGTGTGTGTGTGTGTATACACAGTGCAAAAGCCAGGGACCACCCTTCATGAATTTCATGTCCAGTTTCGAAGAAATCTGCAGGGATATTTCTCCACACCTAGAAAGTGCAGTCGTAGAAGTTGGTTGCCTTTTCTGCATCTTAATGATGTTGAGGTCTGGACTCTGGGGTGGTCAGTCCATCGTTCAGCTTCTTTGTTTGATGTGTCCGTCTCCTTTTCTCAGTGAGGTTCTTCTTGATCAGCTACACATCCTTTCAGACCCACAGCGCTGAGTCGTCTTCTCACAGTGGAAGGATGGACAGAAACACCTGTGGATGTTTTCAGATCTGAAGCAGCTTGATTTTCTCCTCTCTCTCAGAGATGAAAGCTTTAAGTGCTGTTTATCTGATGGGGACAGTCTTCCAGGTGGTTGTTAGGAATTAGGTCCTGTGAACTGCTGATTTTTTTATTATTTTACTTTGACCTTCCTAAGCTCATCAGAAATATCTCCTGGATATTTGTGTAAATGTTGAATGAATAACTTCAAGTTCAGTCAGTAGCCTAGACACCAGAACATTTAACACAATTAAAATTGGTTTATTTTTATGTCTCCTCGTCATTTTCGGCTAACATTTCCACGACTCCTTCCAAAATGCATATTTTCTGTCATAAACATACAATTTTTTTTGCAAATATATGTTCATTCTGAAATTAATGCCTGCAACATGTTTGAAAAATTTGGGACAGGGCCAAATTAAAACTAGGAGGAGCGTTAAATAAATAAATAAAGGCTTCTTTGATGGATTTCACAACATGGGTTCAGGAAAACTTTGAACTCTTTTCATCACTGCATCGTTAAAAGCAAGTTAAGATTGTACCATGCAAAGCAGAAGCTATATATCATATTCAGAAACACCGCTGACTTCTCTGGGCTAGATCTTATCTGCATGGACTGATGCACAGTGGAAACATGTCAAGCTGTCAGATTGTTACCAGTGTAAAGTTCAAAATCCAGTGTCTGTGATGGTATGGCAGGGTAGTATCACATCCATGAAGACAACATTAATGCTGAAAGATATATACACAACTTTGTGTGCTGTCTTCTAGACGACGTCTTTTTCAGGGACGCCCATGCGTTTTTTTTCCAAATGATGATGGCAAACCACATTCTGCATGTGTTACATCAGCATGGCTGTGCAGTCGGGGTGCTAGACTGGACTAGATTTGTATAATGGGAGAATGAAATGAATTCTGCTTTCAAAACTGGATCAATTTGTGTTTTCATTCTCCAGACGATTAAAGTGAAGTGCTGTTAAAAGGAAAGGTGATGTACCACAGTGGTAAACATGCCCAACTTTTTTGGGACATGTTGCAGGCATCGAATTTGGAATGAGCAAATATTTACAATAAATAAATAAATAAATACAAAAATAAATAAAGAAAGAAAGAAAGTAAAACATCAAGGTCAAGCAGAACTCACTAACATTGCTGCTCTAATGTTTTTGGAATTGAGGTTTGTGTTTGTGCATACTTGCAAACATGCATGTGCATTACATGCATGTGCGCATGCATGTATTTGTTTATGTGTGTGCGTGTGTACACAACCCCAGCCTGCAGAGCGGATGCTAATGCGGAAACAGCTGCTGGTACATAAATTAGTGGGGCGGATCTGTAATTACGGCTTTGTGTTCTGATATTCAAATGCTGAGACGCAATGCAATCGTTAGATAATTAGCACAAACAAACCATTTATAAGCAGCGCTGGCACTCTGGTGCCCTTGCATCTCTTCTGGTCTGCTGCAGAGGAACATACACTGACTCCAATGGGCTTTTCTAATGCAATCCACCTTTTATGAACCATATAAAACCACTGAACGATGATGAAAAATCATATTTGAAGTGTAGGTGTATAAAAATGCACGTGCAGATCATGATGCATTGAAATAAAAGTAATGATTCAACTGCATTGATTTTGGAATGTTGGAATTTATTATACTTGATTCTAATAGCAAGCAATAAGATGTAATCAAATACACAGTATTAGCTGGAAATTGAAATATTGGTTTGGTGGGATTTCTTGAAAGTAAACGTGGCTGATGTGACACGGCCTGATGACTTTTTAGATTTTTGGCTAAAAGCTCTGTTGACAACAATGTTGATACAAAATTATTTTCACATTCAAATTTATATTTCATATTGTAATTCATACTCTTCAAAGAAATATGTGAACGCCACAAGAACTGCCGGCTCCGTCCGGATGTGTGAGAATCTGTCTTCTCGGGTTCTATGTTCTCAGGGTTTTGTGTTCCTACAGTCCTGTGTTCCAAGGCCCTATGTTCCCAGGGTACTGTGATCCCGGAGCCCTATGTTCTTAAGTTTTATTTTCCAAGGGTTCTGTGTTGTCAGGCCCCTGTGTTTCCATAGTTCTATGTCTCCGTGTCCTATGTTTCCAGGACCCTATGTTCTTAGGTTCTATTTTCCAAAGGGTTCTGTGTTGACAGGGCTCTATGTTCCTGGGGTTCTATGTTCCCAGTGTTTTATATTCATAGAGCTCTGAGAACATAGAACACTGGGAACATAGAATGCTGGGACATCATGTCCTACATTCTTAGGTTTTATGTTCCCAGGGTTTTGAGTTCCCAGGGTCCTGTGTTCCCAGGGCCCTTTGTTTTTATGTTCCCAGGGTTCTATCTTCTCAGGGCTCAATGATCCCAGGGTTCTATATTCCCAGGTTCTTAGGTCCTGTGTTCCCAGGGCCCTACATTTCCAGGGCCCTACGTTCTAAAGTTCAATGTTTCCAGGGTTCTGTGTTCCCATGTTCCTGTGTTCCCAGGGTCCTATGTTCTTAGATTTCTATGTTCCCAGTGTTCTATATTCATAGGGCCCTGAGAACATAGAACACTTTGAACATAGAAGCCTGGGAACATAGGGCCCTACATTCTTAGGTTGTATATTTCCAGGGTTCTGCATTTCCAGAGTCCTGTGTTCCCAGCACCCTATGTTCTTAGGTTCTATATTCCTAGAGTTATATGTATCCAGGGTTCTATGTTCTCAGGGCCCTATGATCCCAGGATTCTATGTTCCCATTGTCCTACGTTAAGCTCTTAATATGATACATCATACCTCGATATGATACATTAAGGGAGTCTATGAAAGGATTTCCAAGGTCATGTTTAATGTCATTGGGTCATCATAGGTCATCCATGGAAAAACGAGGAGTAGATTTTTCGATAGCAGTGCCCGCAGCCAGCCTAGTCTCAGTGAGTTAATTAGCTCACCAAGCAAACTTTGTAATTCAAACTGTTTTGGAGAATGTCTGGTTTGAACGTGATGCAGTGCTCTTCTTTGTTTGCTGTGGCTAATTGTGTAGCCCTAAGGTTGCTAACTAGCAAGTTAGCAGAACAAAGTAACCAGTTGTAGATGGTATCAGGGAAGCTGTAAAGGAAATGGAGATGGCAAGTTGATAAGAATATGCTTAAAACAGTACTGAAATGGAGGGCAGATGCCGTTGAGGACGTGCTTAAGTATTTCATATTAGCATGAACGCCATGTTTGGTAATGTTTTGCAATGTTGTTAATATTGTGTATAAGTTCAAATCAAATAATGCTTAAAACCAACAAATGGTGCCCAAAACTGCTCCCCAAGCCTTACATCACCAAGCGCAATGCAAAGCATTGAATGCAGTGGTGTAAAGCGCCGCCACTGGACTCTAGAGCAGTGGAGACGTTCTCTGGAGTGACCAATCACGCATCTCCATCTGGCAATTCGATGGATGAGTCTGGGTTTGGCGGTTGCCAGGAGACGGTACTACTCTGACTGCATTGTGCCAAGTGTAAAGTTTGGTGGAGGGGGATTATGGTGTGGAACTCTTAATGCTTCAGCACCAAGAGATTTTGGACAATTTCATGCTCCCAACTTTGTGGGAACAGTTTGGGGAGTTTGGCCCCTTCCTGTTCCAACATGACTGCGCTCCAGTGCACAAAGCAGCTCCATAAAGACATGGATGAGCGAGTTTGGTGTGGAAGAACTTGACTGGCCTGCACAGAGTCCTGACCTCAACCCGATAGAACACCTTTGGGATGAATCAGAGCGGAGACTGTGAGCCAGGCCTTCTCGTCCAACATCAGTGTCTGACCTCACAAATGCGCTTCTGGAAGAATGGTCAAAAATTCCCATAAACACTCCTAAACCTTGTGGAAAGCCTTCCCAGAAGAGTGGAAGCCGTTATAGCTGCAAAGGGTGGGCCGACATCATACTAAACCCTATGGGATGTCACTGAAGTTCATATGCGTGTGAAGGCAGACGAGCGAATACTTTTGGCAATATAGTGTAGCTAGCTTCAGTGTTTAACTCATTGAAGCTAACCTAGCCGAGCAAGCGCGTTCCAATAAAAAAACCCACTCCTTAGTGCTGTAAATGGACACTTATGTAACATGGGTTCAGTGCGTTTCTGAGGAGCGGGTTCAGTTGTGCATTGCGAGAGTATTTTACAAACAGCATTGGAGAACAACAGGATTGCATGTTGGCTTGAAGCATGAATATTTCACCACACATTAACTGAAATATCTTATATTCAATGACTTTGCTGTCTGCCACACTGACTCCATCTACCATCTTCCATGGCAGGGAAAGAGTTTCTCTGTCTGCTGGACCGTGATGTGAGCTTGCCTTTAAATCTTTGAAGAAATTCTTTGTTAACCTAAAATGTGACACTTTGGAACATTTTACAATGAGCTTTTATGGAAGTCAATGCATTATTGAATGTATTTCCCTCAAAATGAATCAAACTCTCTACTCTCTCTCTCTTCTCTCATGGATGAGATCACATCAGAGATGGGGGCTCGAGTCAGCAACTCGACTCAGATCTGCTTTTAAATGATTCGCTACTTAACACGAGTCTTACGGCTGAAAAAACGGCACTGCTGGTCACCAGCATAGTGAGGAAATGTTGTGTGTTGGTACTGGTATACTGGTCAACCAGCATGACCATGGTGGGTGACCAGCTAAACCAGTGCTACCAGCACTAGACCAGCACAGACCAGCTAGACCAGAATGAAGTACATGCTAGTCTGTGCTTTTTCAGCAGGTACAGCAGCTCTACAGCATAAACCAAAGTTTTAAGCTCATAAACATTGCTGGCTAAGTAGGTAGCTGCCCACATAGCACCAATGTATCCTCACAATTTTACATCATTTTCCATGTTCTCACCTAGCTGGGGCAGCTGATTAGCTAGCTAATGATATTCCACATCAAAACAACAGCCCAGCACTGTCTAGCTAACTGGGGCTCTGTTTAACTGGTTAGCTAGCTTGAAACATAGCTCGTTAGCATGCTAGTCCACAAATAGTTTTGGCATAAACCTGTAAAATGACCACTTAAACCCACTGAACTGACCCTTCAATTTCCACTGCTTAAAACAGCAACATCCTCCATAATAACCACAATTAGCTTGCCCCACCTCTCTCTCCCTCTCTCTCTCTCTCTCCCTCTCTCCCTCTCTCGCCCTCTCCTCTCTCTGTCTCTCACTCTCTCCTCTGTCTTTCTTCTTCTCTCTATACTTCTCTCTCCCTCTCTTATTTCTCTTATAACTATACCTGCCCTGTTTCTCTCACTCTCTCTCTAACTCTCCTTTCCCCTCTCCTCTCCTCTCTCTCCTGTCTGTCTCTCGCTCTCTTCACTCTCTTTCTTTTTCTCTCTATACCTCTCTCTTTTGTCCCTCTCTCTCTCTCTACTATCTCTATGTCTCCCCCTCTCATTCTCTGTTCCTCTCTTTCTTCTTCTCTCTCTATACCTCTCTCTCATTCTCTCTATCTCCCTTGTTCCCTCTCTTTTCTGTCTCTATACCTCTCTCTCACTCTCTCTATCTCCCTTGTTCCCTCTCTTTTCTCTCTCTATACCTCTCTCTCACTCTCTCTATCTCCCTTGTTCCCTCTCTTTTCTCTCTCTATACCTATCTCTCACCCTCTCTATCTCTGTTGTTCCCTCTCTTTTCTCTCTCTATACCTATCTCTCACCCTCTCTATCTCTGTTGTTCCCTCTCTCTTTCTCTCTCTCTTCTATGTCTATGTCTCCCCTCTCTTTCTCTCTTCCTCTGTCTTTCTTCTTCTCTCTCTCTTTCTCTCTCTCATCTTGGCTTGTCGTTGTAAATGGTATCTTTTCCAGCCCTGAGTACTTTTTTGTATTGGTGTAAAGGTTGTCATTCCACCAGAGTGTGTTCTGCAAACACACACACACACACACACACACACACACACACCATACACACACACACACACACACACACACACACACACACACTCATATATATATATATATACACACACATTTCAACTTCTTTGCTGACAGTCTGCTATCCTCCACTCTGAAACAACAATCTGCCTCTCTCTCTCTCTCTCTCTCTCTCTCTCTCTCTCTCTCACCGCCCTATGGCAAAATTGGGTTATCTGGGTGTCAGGCTGACAAAACCTCTCTGCCACGATGAAACAGTTCTGCGTTTTTTTTTTGCTTGCATTAGCATTTCTCAAAGAATCAGGAGGGAAAAATAAATAAATAAAATGAAAAACACCAAACGGATAAAACTGATAAATAGATAAACAAATCATTTGCATATGGCCTCAGCACTCTGCCTGACAGCGGGGTGAGGAAAAACTCCTCCAGAGTTTATTACTGTCTAAAAAAACAGCTTTTCAAAAGCAGGTTTGATTGCGGTGCATCTTGAATCGTTAATAACTCATTTTGCACAGTGCAGATATACAGGCTATAGGATATTCATACACATTTCTCAAGGTACAATAAACCTCATACACTCTCAGGCTCTTTTAATACCTTGAACTTCCACTCACTGGCCACTTTATTAGAAACACCTACCTTGTACTTCCACTCACTGGCCACTTTATTAGAAACACCAACCTTGTACTTCCACTCACTGGCCACTTTATTAGAAACACCCTCCTTGTACTTCCACTCACTGGCCACTTTATTAGAAACACCCACCTTGTACCAACATAAACTATATTAAAATACACAAATTTTCAGAAGGTAATTCATTATGAATCAAATAGTAATTCATTAAATTAAATAATTAAATAAATTAAGAAATGTGGTTTGTTTAGAGTACGGTATCATTGCCGAGCAACCACGGACTGCTGAATGAGGAGAACGTTTGGTCACCATCTCCACGGTATTTTGCGTTCATTTCATGATTTTTTTTTTACTTTTTGTGGTATAACAATGAACATATGATAACACAGCACTGTTTAATGCAGAAACGTTTGCTTTATAAGTACTGGTCACCAAATCACCACTGTGAGTCTTATTTAGCACCAATCCAGCTGCACCCTCTTCTCACGCTGGGGCTGAATCTCAAATGGCTCTCTGCTCCCTACATAGTGCACTACATAGAAGTTTAAATACTGGATCCTGCAGCCCAACAGAGCAAAATACAGCTAAGAAACAGTCATTTGGGATTCAGACTCATCCACACTCGATAAATGATGCACTGTTTGGCTGGAGAGGCTAGAATTTCTAAACTTTCATAGCTAGAACTCTACTTAGGGAGTACAGAGCCGTTTGGGACTCAGTCTGGGTTTGACGCGACTTCTGACTGAAACACAGACATTTGAAGCGTGTGAGACATTCAGGTGACATTTTTAGACTTTTATACTGCTGTTTTACAGTTAATCACACTGTAGGTGCTTTAATTCAAGCCTGTGATATTAATGATGGAGCTGTTTAGGCTGTTGGCTCTTTTAACCTGTTATCTAGCTGACCAGCCTGGTTCCAGTTAAGAACATAAGTTGTCAGCCCCTCAGTTTAAACAAAAAACAGGTTCTTACTTCATCAGTCCACTCGGTGGTTCCTGTGAGCAGCCTAAGATTAGTCTAAGATCATTCCATTAACAGCACAAGGTTTTTTCGTGCTGTGGCGCAGTGATACAGGGTGCGTATATTGTGGATTTTACAACGGCTTCGACCACGGCTCAGCCAATCCGATTTAAGGACGGAACTGTCCGTTTTATAAAAGGCATTATATATTATTATATTATATATGGCATGTAACACATTACGATTGCATTTATAATGCATTATGAATACGCAGTTCATAGGAAGTATTACCATTTTTTTTGATACTTGCCATTTCTTTCGCCAAAAAAAGTAGTTCCAGCAGCTTAGAGGAGAGCGATCATTATTTTTGTTTAGTAACCAGTGAAATGATGATGTGTGGTGTAAAACCAAGCTGTTATCAGACTGTATGGTCAGAAATAACTGGTAAATAGAGCCTGACGATGGTAGGTGTAGGAACTGGGTGCAGCCTGCGGGGCTAAATCAGTGCAAAAAGGCCTATGCAGGAGCTTAATCCACGTATCAATGGGCCGCGATGGTGACGGTTCCTGGCTCTGCCCCTGTCAGCGCGATGAGGAGGTTATTAATACCGCGTGTGAGAGCTTCATCTGGAAGTCCTCTTTTAATATCCTCTGTTCTTCATTACCGACCGGCTTATCTCTCATTAGATAGAACGCGCCTGTAATTAAGGCCTCTAACGGAGGAGGAGAGGCGCCGCTCCAGCACTTCTGTCCTCTTTCTGTATCTCTCTCTCTCTCTCTCTCTCCCTCGCTCTGTCTCTCGCTATCTGCTCCTGTCGTCCACCTGACAGCTCACTCTCCGCTGCAGACAGGCTGCGGCTCTCCGCTCCTCCCTCCTTCATTAGCGCTCCTCTCGGCTGCGCTCGGCGCTCCGCCTGCACGACAGGGTTCTCTACTGCGGGTTCTACAGCACACAGAGCTGAGGGGGAGTTTTCCTTTATATCGTCTACTTTTCTCCCTTTTTCTCTTCTTTTCACTTTCTTTCTCTTGTCTTCTCTTTCATTCTCTTCTCTTCTGTTTTCTTTAATTGTCTTCTCTTTTGCTGCTTCTTTCATTTGTTCTCTTTCATTCTCTTCACTTCTTCTCTTCTCTTCTCTTCTCCTTCATTATCCTGTCTTCTTTTCTTCTTTTCTCATCTTTCATTCTCTTTTCTTCCATTCTCTTCTTTCATGCTCTTCTATTTTCTTTCATTCAATCTCTTCCTTTTCTCATTTTTGTCTTCCCTTCTTCTTTTTCTTCTAACTTCTCCTCTGTTTTCTTCCATCCTCTTCTCTCATTCTCTTCTCTTCCTATTCTGATTTTTCTTCCTTTCTCTTCTCCTTTTTTTTTCTCCTCTCTACTTTGCTCTCTCCTTTTCTTTTGTATCCTCTTCTCCTCCTTTCCTCTCTGGCCTCCTTCATTCTCTTCTCTTCTCTCATTTATTGTCTTCTCATCTGCTCTTGCTTTTTTCTTTTCTCATCTCATTTTTTCTGTTTTCTGTGCTCTTCTTTTCTTTGTTTTCTCTCCTCTTTTTTCCTCTTCTTCTCTTCCTTGCTCCTTCGCTTCTCCTCTTTTGTTATCCTTCATTCTCTTCCCTTCTTTTTTGCTCTTCATTCATTTTCTTATCCTTTCTCTTCTTTTCTTTTGGCTCGTATAATTTCTCCTTCGTCTGTTTTCCTTTGTTTTTATCTCTTTTCTCCACTTATCTTTTAATTTTTTTCTCATCCATCTCAACCTCTTCTCTTTTCTTTTAGGTTCTTCTATTTTCTCTTCACCTCCATTTTCTTCTGTTCTCTTTCCTTCTCATTTTTTTCATTCTCATTTCTTTGTTCTTCTCTTTTCATTTTCATCTCTTCTCTTCTTTGTTCTCTCCTTTTGTTTTTGTTTCTCTCCTCCTCTTTTCTTTAGTCTCATTTTATTTCTCCAACCTCTTTTCTGTTCTCTTTTTTCTTCTTCCGTCTTGTCACTACCACTCTTTTTTTTCCATTTTTCTAATTTTATATTCTATTTTCTTCTTTGCTCTTTTCTCTTTCCTTGTTTCTCTTCTCTTCTCTGCTTTTGTCCTTTTGTCACTTCTAATCTTTTATTTTTTTCTCATATTTTCAATTCTATTTTCCTTCATCTTCTCCACCATTCTATTCTGCTCTCTTCACCTTTTTCTCTCTTCTTCTCATTTTTTCTCTTCTCCTCTTTTCATTTCTCATCTCCTCTTTCATCTTTTTTATCTTCTCCTTTGCGCTTCCCTCGCTTCTCTTCTATTGTTCCACATCTTTTCCCTTCTTATTTTTCTCTTTCTCTCGCTTACTTCTTTACCACTTATGTCACTACTTCTCTTCTCTTCTCTTCTCTTCTCTTCTCACTTTTTCTCTTCTCTTCTTTTCTCTTCTCTTCTGTCATCTTTTTGTCTTGCTTTTTCTCTTCTCTCTTTCACTTTTCTTTCTCTTCTCTTTGCATCTCTTCTTTTCTCTGCATTTGTCCTTTTGTCATTTCTAATTCATTTCTATCTTATTTTCATTTCAATTTTTTTCCGTCGCTCTTCTCTTTTCTCTTCCCTTTTTCTCTTCTCTTCAGTTCTCTTCTTTCTTTATCTCTTCTCTTCTCTTCTCTACCATTCTCTTCATCTCTTCTTCTATTTCTCTTCTCATTTTTTTTCTCTTCTACTGTTTTCATTTCTCACCTCCTCAATCATCTTTGTATCTTCTCCTTTTTGCTTCCCTTGCTTATCCTCTTTTGTTCTGCATCCTTTCCCTACTTGTTTCTCTCTCTCTCTCTCTCTCTCTCTCTCTCTCTCTCTCTCTCTCTCTCTCTTTTTCCCCTTTTGTTACCACTTCTCATCTTGTCATGTCTCGTCTCTTCTACGTCTCTCTCATTCTCTTCTGGTCTCTTACTGTCACTAAGCGAATCAGAATAAATTACATCTCTCTCAGCGGCGCTCGTGGACAGCATTAGGAATTGAGCAGGTAAAATATACCTTAAATGTTTTCATTTTGTCATTTCATTAAAAGTCTGGCAGGCGAGAGGAGCCGCATTCCAAGAAAAAAAGAAGTTAATATCCATGGAAAAAGCCAAAGCGGATCATTCTGGTGAATTTATTAATATCATTACTCTGCTGTCAGCGCACATGCGAGGCATATGGGAAAAAAATCTCACTTATAAAGCTCGCACCTCTTACCTCCACTTTTTACCCAGAATCCATCACAGCCTGGAGCAAATCATTAGAGCCTGGAAAAGACGGAGTCAGCGTCCACTCAATAGGGCTGTTACGAAACAGAGAAATCACCCGCTGACGCACCGCTATTCATTAAAAAGAGGCCTCGTCGTCGCCTAATAGGAGTTGAAGAGGCTACACGTCACGCATGGACTGGTGTGGGAGCTGAGCGATGGACGTGTAATCTGACCAATGACAGACTCTCTCTGGGAAAATAGTGCAGCGAATGACCAATCTGCCCTAACGACCCACACAGGGAAAAATCACCCATTAAACTCAGTTAAACTGCATCTATCGCACTACATAAGACCTAAAACTCTGCAGAGATTAGCAGGAGGGACGCTTTTTGAAGCCGTCTGCAGACACAGAGACGTCTGAGTCATTGTTTCTGACGTCTCTTTTCTGAATGACACAGAAGGCTCGTGGAGTTTTAGCTCCCTGACGCTGCTCTGCCACATCTGTGAGAACTCAACGCTAAAACAGGTGCTGGAATTAATGTGGGTCAGGATTGATTCAGGCTATGATTTTTTTTTGGGATGGAAATTATTTAGACTAGAGGTTTCTTTACCTAGGATTTATTTGGACTAGTATTCATTTGAGCCGGGTTTTATTTTAGGCTACTATTTATGTGTACTAGTAGTACTATTTGTCCTGGGATTCATTTTGGCCAGGATTGATTTAGGCTAGGATTTATTTGGACCAGGATTAATTTGGGACAGGGTTTATTTGGATAGGCTTTATACGGGCCAGGATTAATTTAGTACATGATTCATATATACTAGGGTTTATTTGGGGTATAATACATTTTGGCCACAATTTATTTGGGCCGAGATTTATTTGGGGCCGGATTCATATGGACCTGGAATTATGTGGGCTAGTTTTAATTTGGGCCAGGATTCATTTGGGCTAGGATTTATTTGGTCTTGTAATTATTTGGGCATGGCTTTTTTGGGTCACTATTATTTGGACCTGGAATTATGTGGGCTAGGATTCATTAAACCTGGGATTCATATTGGCTATGATTCATTTGGGCTAGGATTTATTTAGACTTGGATTTATTTGGGCATGGCTTTTTTGGATCATTATTATTTGGCTTTATCTGGGCCAGGATTCATTTGGGCCATTATTCATTTAGGCTAGTATTAATTTGGACTAGAATTGATTTGGGGCAGGATTCATTTGGCCTAGGATATATTTGGGTTATACTTTATTTGGCCCATGATTTATTTGCACTAGATTTGATGTGGGTTACAATTTATTTGGGGCTGGATTTATTTGAGACATGATTCACATGGGCTAGGATTCGTTAAACCCGGGTTTCATTTGGCCTAGGATTTATTTGGGCTCGGATTTATTTGGGCCAAGATTCACTTGACCTTGGATTCATTTGGACTGGAATTTATTTGGGGCAGGATTCATTTGGGATAGGATTAACTTGGACCTGGAATTATGTGGGCTAGTCTTCATTTGAGCCAGGATTTTTTTGGGGGCTAGGATTCGCTTGACCTGGGAGTCATTTGGGCTACGATTTATTTCAGCCAGGATCTGTTTGACCTAGGATTCATTTGGGCTAGAATTTATTCAGGCTATGATATATTTGGCCTGGGCTTCTTTCGGGCAAGTCAGAATTTTTTTGGGCAAGGACTCATTTGGTCTGGGATTCATTTGGGCCAGGATTTATTTGAATTATGTTTTACTTGGCCGAATTGGACTGGAGTTCATTTGGAAAATTCTTGTTGGGGACATTTTGGGGATCATTTATGACTACAGTTGATTGTTTGGAACAGAATTCATTTGGATTCATTTATACTAGAATTCGTTTAGACCAGAATAATTTGGAGCCAGGATTCATTTGGAAAAGGCTGTGCTTTACAACACCAAGAGACATTTTTACTTATTTCTATTGCCATAACCCTAAAATAAACAAGTGAATAAAGGAAGAAGAGAAGTGCGAGAAGTGGAGAAGATTCTGGCTAAAGCAGACTGAAGCACTTTGGCCAACATTACGCTCATCTACAGCGCCACCTCCAGGAACTACCAGGCTTAAACCACTCTGTGTCTCCAGAAGAGCTTACAAACCCAAACCCAGAAACCCAGAAAATGGATCAGACAGGTAAACGGGAGACCAGTCTAAATGTCAGATTCAGAGTCGAGGATTAGAGAGCATTCAAAGCCTGAACTTGGCTGAAGAACTTTCCTTCTGGCATTTTCCACCTTTCATGCTGAACAAATGCTTCTTGTTTGATGGGCAGATGGAGATAATGCTGCTTAGGGTGGTGGAGCTGCACTATGGTGATTGATGCCACAGCAACACTTCCTGTCCATATAGCTACAATCTTTCCTTCTCACTGGTTCAGCTGGAGGGACTTTGCCACAGGGCAGGACTGACATCAATCAGAACCAGCAGATAAGTTCTGGCATAAAATCAACATTGTATGTACCAGCATTGCAAATTAGCTGCAGGTGCAGCATTCATTAACTTCCATTATTTTCAGGTCATTTTCTGCTGGCCAGTTTAAGTTTTATGGCCAGGTTTCAAATAAAACAAATATGAAGCACAAATGTGACATGGTGGTGAAGCCCCCTAGGGTAATGTGTCACGCCCACCATCCCCATGTTCCCAAGGCAGCAGAATATACAATAATCAACATACATTGTCCATTTTCTCAGCTCCACTGACCATATAGTTTCACTCTGTAGTTCTACAGTTACAGACTGTAGTCCATCTGTTTCTCTGCATACTTTATGACCCTGTTCTTCAGCGGTCAGGACCCCCACAGGACCCCCACAGAGCAGGCATTATTTGGGTGGTGGATCATTCTCAGCAATGATGTGGTGGTGGTGTCTTAGTATGTGTTGCGCTGGTGTGAGTGGATCAGACACAGCAGTGCTGCTGGAGTTTTTAAACACTCTGTCCACTCTATTAGACACTCCTGCCTTGTTGATCCACCTTGTGGATGTAAAGTCAGAGATGATGGCTCAGCTTGTGTTGGTCATCCTGTAGTCCTTCATCAGTGGTCACAGGATGCTGCCCACAGGACGCTGCTGACTGGATGTTTTTGGTTCTCAGTCCAGCAGCAACACTGAGGTGTTTAAAAACTCCAGCAGCACTGCTGTGTCTGATCCACTCAGACCAGCGCAACACACACTAACACACCACCACCACGTCAGTGTTACTGCAGTGCTGAGAATGATCCACCACTCAAATAGTACCTGCTCTGTGGGGGTCCATGGGGGTCCTGACCACTGAAGAACAGGGTAGCAAAGTATGCAGAGAAACAGATGGACTACAGTCTGGAAACTTTGCTTCACTGTGAAAAAAGCTTGTTTATGCTACAAGTTCCAAGACAGCAACAAGCCAAATTCTGACAGAACATACAGCAGACAGTGACCCAGTGACCTCCAGGGAGTCCAGCAAGTTCTAGTGAAAGTTCCAGGGTGACCTGGTAGGGTCAGATGGTTTGAGAGAGAAGCAGCTTGTGTTTAATTGAGGAGATTTAAACAGTGAACCAAGATAACCTCGCTAGATCTGCTAGTTACTGGGTCACACATGCTGGACAGTCAGCAGGACAGCACATGTGCCAGCTGTAGAACAGACTCAGTTTATATCACAATACCTACATTTAGAGTCAGTTATTCATTCAGCCTAATGAGAAACTGTAGAACAGACTCAGTTTATATCACAATACCTACATTTAGAGTCGGTTATTCATTCAGCCTAACGAGAAACTGTAGAACAGACTCAGTTTATATCACAATACTCGTGACTGAAACCCTAGGATCAAGATTATCATTAGGCTGAATGGGATTTCTACTAGCGTCCAACCTCACAACATAAGCTACGAAGGACCACATTGGTGGGCGGAGCCTGGACAGGACAGTTTTCACATTATGATGTGCATATATGCTTGCTCTTTTAAAAAAAATTTAAAAAAAGGCTATAAAAGCCCTATTTTTTTTGAAAGCATGCAGGAGTTTCTGCTCGTCGGAGCCTTTTTAATGATGTAACTCCATACTGTACATCAATCACATGCGATTTGGCAGAGCCGGCGCTCCCTCTTCACTCCGCGAGCGCTCCGAAGTGCGCGCTTCTGCCTGATGGCTCTCCATTTGAATAACACATTTTGTTCGGAGTCTCTCGGGCTGGTTTATAACAGTTTTCAGAGCTGGATGGAGGAGACGGGAGCGTGACAGCGCGGCTTCCTGAACCGCTTCCCCTCCTGAATATGAACTCAAAATGAGTTTGCATACAAACAGCTGCGTAAATACGCCAACAGACAGAAAATCAATCCCTCCCTCTGTTTTTCTCTGTTTATTCACATACACAGACACATAAATACATGTATAAAGTCCATAAAAATTGGATGGCAACAAAGTTATTTTAGCCGTTTACCAACACATTTTGGATTTTTGGAGAGCTTAAATAATGAATGTGAGTTTAACGTTCAGATTCTCAGCTCTAATTGAAGAGTATTTACATCCTAATCAGGTAAACAGAGTTTGAATTACAACCATTTTCATAAACAGCAGCTCCCCTACCCTCCTATTAAAGGGGCTCAAAAGTAATTGGACAATTGCTCAGTTGCTCAGCTGTTCCACGGCCTGGTGTGTGTTACTCCCTCATTATTTAATTTAAGTAAGCAGAGTTTATTTTAGGTGTAGCATTAGCATTTGGAATCTGTAGCTGTTACCCATCAATCTGCAGTCCAAAGAACGGTCACTGCCAGTGAAGCAAGCCATCATTAGACTGAAAAATCCTAGCAAGCCCATTAGAGTTATACCAAAATATAATTTTTAGAGTTATACCAAAATATGATTTGTGGCCAAATCAACTATTTGGTACATTTGTAAAAAAGAAGCAACACACTGGTGAACTCAGAAACACCAAAAGGCCAAAAAGGCCACAGAAAACAATGGTGATCAATGGAGAAGAATTCTTTCCTTGGTGAAGAAAAACCCCTGTACAACTGTTGGTCAAATAAAGAACACCCATCAGGAGGTAGGCATCTGCATCAAAGTCAACAATTGAGACGACCTCACCAAAGTAAATACAGTATTACATATTACAGTATGAATGAAGTTTATCAAGTCGTAAGCCATTTTAAACAGAAAGACCAGATTGCAGCCTGCCAAAAGATATCAAAACGCTGTGCAGTTCTGGAAGATATTATGGACAGATGAGACAAAGATCAACTTGTATCAGAATGTTGGGAAGAAAAAAGTATGTAGAAGGGAAGAGGCTGCTCATGATCCAAAGCCTCACCTCTACTGTGAAGCACGGTGGTGGTAGTTTTAAAATGTGGACATGTATGGCTGCCAATAGAACTGGTTCTCTTGTATTTATTGGTGATGTGATTGCCGACAAGCAGCAGGATGAATTCTACTATAAATTATCTAGAAACTACTATGAATTATTTAGAAACTACTATGAATTATTCATTACCTACTATGAATTATTTAGAAACTACTATGAATTATTCATTATCTACTATGAATTATTTAGTATGCACTACGAATTATTCAGAAATGTCTATGCATTACTCAGCAGCTACTATGAATTATTCAGTATCTATTATGAATTATTTAGTATGTACTATGAATTATCCAGTAACTACTATGAATTATTCTATTGTCTACTGTAAATTGTTCTGTAACTGCTGTGGCTTATTCAGTTTCTATAATAAATTATTCAGTAACTAATTTCAATAATGACAGTGAGGAACTGAAATATGGACCCACTTCCAGAACACTAAAGTTTAAGAAATGTTGTTGTTTGAAAATCTAGAAACTTCCCAAGCAGGGATTCTTGATGAGGTGTGAGAATACCAGGTGAGGTGAGAGGAAGGTGAAGAGAGTGAGGAACAGATCAAGGTGAGAACACACACCTCTGCTACCTGATATAAGCTTCAGGTTTATTTGCCGTCTCTGTTCGTGTTGGTAGCGAAGTGTGACTATCAGAGATAGGCCTTCAATTTGGGCCATAAATGTCAAATCTTGGTGAAATAAATGAGAAAAAAACACATCTAAAATAATGCTAATCTCTCCACCCCTGTTAGATTCAAGTAATATGTTAGCAATATGCTTATGCCAGTGCACAGTGACAGATTTTGGCCATAAGAAATGAAACACAGATGTTTGAGGTTTATTAAAGACATTCCATTGGTTTTGTTTTGAAGCTTGTGGCAGTTTTATGGCAACTCAGTCATAAAGCTGCTGCCACTGGTTTCCATTCCTAACAACCAACCCAAACATGGTTAAACTATGATTCGTATTCACAGTCAGTCACGCATCTAGAACTTCTAGAAGGCCTACAGTGATTTTTTCTCTGTTGCTAATTATGTTGGTAGTTAATCTAATATGTAAGGCCCTCACCTCAGCTCCTGACGTCCTAGGCTCAATCCTATTTCACCCCTACCACTTAGCCCTACCTCTGTTTTGTGCGTTCACGTCTAGGGGTAAGGTGTCCCAATTCTTGTTGAGATAGAGGGGTGGGGTGAAATCTTGGGGCTACATGACCCTCGAAACAGAGGTTTTTCAGAGACTCCAAACAGTGTTATGAGAAAAAAGAAAAACCGGCGAGACGGCTGAACAATTGACCAAAGAAACCCACAAATGTATAATGTACATGTGTAATGTACATTGTATTGTCTTACTGTAATATTGTTTCAATGCATTATGGTCCTTTTCTTCATAACAAGCATAAAAGGCACTAGTACTATCCTGAAGTCTCAGTAGCTAGCCAGCTAATTTTCCTGTTCCATCTTAAATGGTCTGAGGTACCAGAACTGCTCCATTTAACTGCTGCTCCATTTAAGGTGGAACGGGAAAATTAGAATGAGAAGCTGGTGAATATCTGACTTCAGCTTCATATCACTGAAGAACAACTAAAGTCCAGCAGTGAGGAGCTGAACTTTACCCTCCTCTGCTGTCACTGCAGACTGGCAGGGTTGCCTACAGAGCAGCGCTGGTAGCTGTTAATGAAGTAGGGGGAGATTTCAACCACTACCCATTGTAACTCAGTTCCAAGGAGCAAGGAGACACTCAAAAACAAGGGGTAGGGGTAAAAATAAGAAACAGGATTGGGCCCTAGCCAATAGGAGAGCTCGCTTGGCTGTACTTACCCAAAAAATCCTGTTTATCCAAATTTCGAGATTTTTGTTTTCCAACCAAAACTTAATAACATAAAAGTAGTTCTACAATACTTGCAGTTTAAATACTACACACACATGACGTCTACATTAAATAATAAATAAGGCCTTCCGAAAGTCTGAAAGGCATGGAGCGTTCCCCTCTGGCATGTAGGGGGTCTAAATGGGGGCTTGCATGACTGTATAAAGTGGAAATGCAAATGAAAGTATCCAGTAATAGCAGCAGTAGAACAGTGGCGAAAGAAGAAAGTGAGAGAATGGGAACTTTCTGAGCTGTGTGTGTGTCCAAATGTACGCTGATGAACACGAACGTTCCCCAAATCCTCAGACTTAGTGCTAATCCCTGCGCACCGCTGCGCTTCAGAATGTAATGGAGCCGGTGGACGGCCAGAAAACTTCCCTTTCATGATCCTTCTTCAAACTAAATTCACTGTCTGTCTTCTCTAATACTCATTTCTAATGGAGGAAATCTGCTGTAAATCATCGTTACTCGTTTTCTTTTCTTTTAAAGGGACATTTCTGTCGAAATGAAACACTTAACCATCGCTACATCTGCTGTAAACATGCTTACTCGCCTCACACAGCACTGCCGCATTAGACTCTAGAGTGAGAAGTTTAAAGATTAGGAAACTCCCTTTTCTGATGATGTATCTTGAAGATGGGATAAACTACAGCTGCTTAAGGGTGGATTTCAGGGGGTGGACTTTAAAGCATCATTACAGTGGAGGTGAATGGATGACAGAAATGACCCACCAGATGAGGAGGACAATGAGCTAAAAGCTAAAGTTAGCAAGGTACCTGGCTATCTACATACATTACCTTATTTTCCACATCTAGGTATAATGGTTTGCAAAAGTTTGAATAGAAATGACTTGTTTGGTTTAAGTGGATACAAGTTAACAGGTCCTTTACAGAGAAATTTTACATTTTTTTGCAAATTTTAGTTCACAATTTCTAGTCATTTTCTGAGTGTAACATATTTAACAAAAAACCTAAACACTAAAAAATGTGCCATAACTTTTGCACAAGCTACATTTTATTTTTTTTTCTGAATATATTAAATTCAGCAAATAAACAGTAATTGAGTATTCCAGCGTGCAGAAGTGTGTTGTCTGTAGATTTATTTTCACATAGAAAAATGGGGGTGCCAAAACTTTTGCATGCAACTGCACTCTGCAAACATTCTTCAACTGAACTGGGCCTTTGATCAAGAAAAATCCTGTTTGATGACTGGGGTGAGAGCTACACTAACACTAACTGGCTGTATGGTGTATTTATGTAATGCATGCTGGGTATTGTAGTGAGAGAACACTGATGAATGAAACATGAAAACGATATAAAAGTCTGAATTCATTCCAATCGATGAGGCTGAGGGATACAATGCTCTGCTACAGAAAACTACAATAACATGAACTTTTAGTTTAGGCCTAGAGCGCCCTTTAAGTGAAGATGGTTAATCTTTAATTTCATTTTTTATGCAGCTGTACATTAGCTCTGGGATGTTCATCTGACCTGGTGGATTTATCACAAGTTGACAGACTTGTATTGTGGTTTGAAAAAAAAAAGAAATGTGTTCATGCCTATTTTAGGTATGGACCACAACCTCGACTCGTCTAAGATCCCCCTGCATTACAATGGTGTCAGAAGTGGGAAAAACGGTGACAAGATCAGTCCCAGAGGTGGTGAGAGGCTCTGGTGGGGCACCTGTCAGGGCTTGCTGAGAGGTGTGCGGTATGGCAGAGGATGAGAAGAACCTGTGAAGAACCATGCCCAGCAGCCTGGGCCAAAAGCACACTCTCCCAAAGATGGTGAAAGAAAGCAGCAAGCTGCTGCAAAGCATGGGCTACCTGTGGGAGACTTCCTCAGTCCCCGGGGAAGAGTTCGCTCTCACAAAGATCTGTGGTGTGCTGGGTGGAGGGGTGCGGTGTTCCTCCTCCATGTGCAGGTTAGCAGAAGAAATGCCGACCTGCAGCTAAGACAGTTAGCTGTCCAAATGATGTCTTTCACTGCATCCACGACTCAACGGACATGGAGGCCACCCATAGAGTGTTTGTTCCTCTGAGTGGTTCTCCTCTTTGGATGTTTTACCTTATGAGCCTTGGTTCCACATAGTGGTTATGTTTATGTTCTTAGTTTTTTCCCTTTTGAGTCTTGGATTCTTTCAGTGGTTCTTCTTCATGTTCTTAGGGAGTGTTTCCTTCATAATCCTGTTCTTCACAGTTTCTTCTCCTGTTGTTACTTTGCTTTTCTTTTGAGCCTTTGTTTCAGTGGTTCTTCCTCATGATTTTAGGGAGCATTTTCTTTAGAGTGTTGGTTTCTCTGAGTGGTTCTTCCTCATGCTCACAGGAAGTTTCTCTTTTTGAGCCATGGTTCCACACGGTGGTTATGCCTCATGTTTTTGGTTCCTCTCAGTGGTTCTTCTCATGCTCTTAGTATTTTTCCTCTTGAGACTTGGTTCCTCTCAGTGGTTCTTGCTACTTCCCCTCACTGGTGCTTCTTCATGCTCCTAGTGTTCTTCTTAACACTGTTTCCCTCAGTGATGCTCATTAGGGGGCTGAACTCACATTTCCAGAAAGATGCTTTTAGGACAACAGCTGTAGAAAGCCATGTATGAATAACACTGAACTGAACTGATATGGTTAAAAAAACAGCCTATATAATATTGGAATCAATGACTGCACCCGAATCTGCAGGACATCACAGAGGACTGGGACTGAAAGTGATTTCTCTCCTAAGGCGCTCAGGTGAGCGAGCTCATGCGTCGGTTCCTTCAATCCCAGAACTGAAGCAATCAAATCAGAAGGCGGCGGGAGATTAGATCTGGGCTAGGCCAGTCAGCTGCCTGGCCAAGCGATCTCTTCCGCATCATTTCCTGTGCCAATCTTTGCTGTCACTCACTCCCGTTTACTTCCACCCATTCATTCCACCTCTACTCGGTCCCCTCTATTCCTCTCTGTCTGAGAAGGATACAGAGCTGACAGCCATCAGTACCTTTATCTCTTTAATTTCTTCTGCAGGTGGATCATTCTCCGAAAACATTTCACCGCTTCTTCTGCTCTAAAGCCAATCAGAAGCCTTCAACAGAACAGCTCAGGTGACCCAGCTCTGGCTCTTTTGATGGTATAGTGGTTTGGAGTCGCATGAAGAACGACCCTGCCAGCTGCAGCAATTCCTATATTTGGGACATTTCACCCACTGTCCACTTTATTTTATATATATATATATATATATATATATATATATATATATATATATATATATATATATATACATATATAAATGCTGTTTTCATACAGCTTGTGGATTCTTGTTACAGTGGGTGCTCTTAAGGGTAATTAGAGCTACACTTTGCTGTTGCTTTTGTTAGTTTGCTGCTCATTGATATATACGTAGGCCTCCCATGAGCACTGGCCAGCATAGTTTACTAACGGTGTTCAAGGTGTCGCTTTAAAAGCCATGTAAAAGCTGTATTTGAATGAGAGGGCCACAATCACATATTCTTTCACTGCAACATACAATGTGCTGCAGCTGGGCATCTGCCTGCACAGTATAAGGTAGGTGTTTCTTATAAAGTGGCCTGTGAGTGAATATACAAGGTAAAGGTAAGTGTTTCTAATAAAGTGGCCAGTTAGTAGAAGTACAAGGGTGGGGCACCTAATAAAGTGTCCAGTTGATAGAACCACAAGGTAGAGGTTTGAAATAAAGTGGCCAGTGAGTAGAAGTACAAGGTGTTTCTAATAAATTGGACAGTGAATGGAAACACAAGGTAGGGGTTTCTATTAAAGTGGACAGTGCGTGGAAGCACAAGCTTGGGCTTTCTAATAAAGTGGCCAGTTAACACAACCACAAGGTAGGGGTTTCTAATAAAGTGGCCAGTGAGCGTGAGTACAAGGTGTTCTAATAAAGTGGACAGTGATTGGAACCACAAGGTAAGGGTTTCTATTAAAGTGGACAGTGAGTGGAAGTACAAAGAAAGCTAAAAGTGGATGAAGAGTATATAAAGGTTTTGAGTTCTAGTTACACATTTTCAAAAAATATTTCCAGCTGATCCCACTTTCTCTCTTTGTTTTGATCTTTTGGAAAAGGTATTTGAGGCCTGCATAAATGACTCCTCACTGCAATCCTTCCTGTCATTCCACGCAGTTTAGTCAGACCTGTAGAGTTTGAATGGGAAACTGAGTGAATATAGATAAGTAGGACTACACAATATATTATATTTCGTATACAGGTGGGTCAGTCTAGCACCTGCACTCTCTGATTATGCACCGCTGTGAAACGTGCAGAATGTGTCTTAGTATTATAATGTTGGAATAAGCATGGAGGTCCCTGAAAAACATGCTGTCTAGAAGGCAGTATATGTCACTCCAAAATGTGTATCTTTCAGTGTTAACGATGGCTCCACAGATGTGCGAGTTACTCACTAATACATCCTTGTAACTTAAAAGATGCTGGTTTTTAAACTTTACACCAGTAATTTTCTTCTTTGGTCTGGAGAACAGAATGTCCAGTATTTACATAAACAATCTGAAAGGTTGACTCTTCAGACCACAATACATGTCTCCACTTATCATCTATCCATTTCAGATGAACTCGAGCCCAGAGAAGTCGGCGGTGTTTCTGGGCGTTATTGACATATACCTTCTGCTGTATATAGTACAAGCTTAACTTGCATTTGTGGAAGCAGCAATGAACAATGTTTATTGACGATGATCTGTCAAAGTAGTCCTGATGCCCATGTGGTGATATTATCACAGAAGCATGCCAGTTTTATTGTAGTGCCATCTGAGGGGGTCAAGGGTCACAGGCATTCAGTTGTGGTTTGCCTGTTGTGGACAGAAATGTCTCTGAATTCAACTTGTTTGGAATGTGTTACAAAAACTTAATATCTTATCTTTGTACTGTTTTCATTTAAATACAAGTGAATTTGCAAATCCCTGCTTTCTGCTCTTATTTGCATTTCACATCATGACTTTTTTGGAATTGAAGTTTGAAGTTGATCAGCTCAGATATGTTTGTTTCTTTTGTTTTGCACTCGAGCTATGAGGAAAATCAAATGATAAAAGCTCATGTACATCAATTAGCATCATGCCTAAATCATCATACGCTCCCTTCAGTCTATGTTTATAGATAACAGTATGTCAAACAGTGGCAAAAACCACATAAGCAAGTCTTCAAGCAAGCAGAAATGAGTTTCAGACACCAAACATGTCTTGGCTGATTGGGCACATTTGGGCTAAGAGCGAAAATTGTGTAAACTTGAGTTTTCACCAGCTATCGCAGTACATCTCTGGCATGCTTCTGATTCAGTATTCTCCACAATCATAGACAACACTTTCAAACGCAATCTGCCACATCTCTATGCAAATCTGGCAGGAGAGAAAACTCACACCAATTATTCTTGGGTAAGAAATAAGCAGAGTGGCAGTAGCAAGGATGAACATTAGCACTGAGCCCTGCTTTGCACTGTCATTAAAGTGTACACACATGGCTTCACACAAACAAGTACACATACACAAACTCTCTGGCCTGTTCACCAAGGCCTGGATCCAGTGTTTGCAATGTAAATTCCTCCACCAGAATATTCAAAGGGAGGTGGTTATCAGTCATTAGGGTTTCTACATGTATGGTCATGTCCAGCATAAGAATGCCGTGTCCAAATTTTCATTGGGTTTTTGTTTGTTTTGGTATGTTTGTGACTGTTTCCATGCTTTCCACAAGCCCAGAAGTTTTCCATGGCCAACTGAGAACCAGCAGAGAGACTTTTCACCACAGTAGTGGAGTCTAACTAAGCCATGAGCTGGGACACTTTTCACTACAGCAGCATGAGTTTGACTAGGCCGTGAGTCAGGACACTTTTACCACAGTAGTGGAGTATGACAGGCTGGGGGCTGGGACATGTTTCATCACAGTAGTACAGTTTGACAAGGCCATAAGCCAGGGACTTTGCACCTTGACAGTGGAGACTGACTAGGCTGTGAGCTTAGTTTCTTTTAACTACCATAGTGGAACTCGACTAGGCCGCAAATTAGGGATTGTGAATTATGACAGCACAGTTTGACTAGGCCATGAGCTGGGGATTCTGCACCATGACAGCAGAATTTAGCTAGCTATGAGCTGGGGACGTTACACTGTTATAGCGGAGTTTGACTCGGATGAGAGCTGGGTCTCATGGTAGCTGAGTTTGACTAGGCCACAAGCCAGGTCACTTTTCACTGTAGTAGCAAAGTGTGACTAGCCCGTGAGCCTGGTTACTTTTCACTGTATTAGCAAAGTAGGCCACAAGCCAGGTCACTTTACACCATGGTAGCAGAGTTTGACTAGGCTGCGAGTCAGGACTCTTTTCATCACAGCAGTGGAAGTTGACTTAGTTTCTTTTAACTACCGTAGCAGAGTTAGGAATTTTTGAATCATGACAGCACTGCTGGACTAGGCCATGGGATGAGAGCTGGGTCCCTTTTTACCACATTAGCAAAGTTTGACTAGCTTGCGAGCCAGCCAGCTAGCTGAGTTTGACTGGGCCACAAGCCAGGACACATTTCACCATGGTAGTGGATTTTGACTTGGCCATGCACTAAGACACTTTACTCCACAGTAGCTGAGTTTGACTAGCCCACGAGTCACGACATTTTTCACCATGATAGTGGAGTTTGACTTGGCCATGCGCTGAGACACTTTTTGCCATGGTTGTTGAGTTCGACTAGGTCATGAGCCAGGACACTTTACGCCATGGTAGCTGAGTTTGACCAGGCCACAAGTCAGGACACTTTACACCACAGTAGCTGAGTTTGACTGGGCCACGAGCAAGGACACTTCTCACCATGGTAGCTGAGTTTGACTAGGCACAAGCCAGTACACTTTTCACCATGGTAGTGGAGTTTGGCTAGGCCATGGGCTAGGACGCTCTTCACTATGGTAAGGGAATTTAACTAGGCCATAAGCTAGGACACTTTTCACTACAGTAGCTGAGTTTGACTGGGCCACGAGCAAGGACACTTCTCACCATGGTAGTGGAGTTTGACTTGGCCATGCACTAAGACACTTTACACCACAGTAGCTGAGTTTGACTGGGCCATGAGCCAGGACACTTTTCACCATGGTAGCTGAGTTTGGCTAGACCATGGGCTAGGACACTTTTCACTACAGTAATGGAGTTTGACTAGGCATGAACCAGGGACTTTGCACCATAATAGCAGATTTTAATTAGGTTGTGAGCTGGGTCTCTTCACCGCAGTAGCGGAATTTGACTAGGCCATGAGCCGGGTCACTTTTCACCATGGTAGTGGAGTTTAATAAGGCTGTGATCTGGGTCCCTTTTCACTGTGTCACTGAAGTTTGACTAGGCCATGAGCTGGGTAATATAGGCAGCGGTGCAAGTTTTTCTCCCTTCCAGCTGTGGAATGGTATGTTTGTATGTACATTTTGTTTGCTGTTAATTTGAAAAGGTGAAGTATTCTTGGGTTTGCAAAAGGTGCTAGATAAATATATTATAATCACTGTTATTACATTAACAATGTTAATCAAACAAGAGGAGAATCCTAAGAGCCTAATCTCTGCAAGGATTACAGTACTACTCTTGTTTCAGTGTTACATATAGGATGGAAACAAAAAGGTTAAATTCCTGAAATGTCCAGCAAAAAATTTGCCAATCAGGAATTGTGTGAGAAGAGACCCCTCCTATTGTTTAGGACTTTACAAGCTGAAGAGAAGACCTCACACATTCGATCAACTACTATCATAATTACAAAGTGACCAATTGGTTGATTCCTTAGTGGAACCAATTTTGTAAGAGAAAAACGCAGGAATTCTGGTCCTAGATATGTCTCTGACTGTGAATACGAGTGGCTGCTTAATCAGGGGGTTGTTAGAAATGGAAAACAGTGGCATCTCTGAATGAGAGCTCTCTACTGAAAGATTTACTGTGAAATTGATACAAGGTAAACTATAAGCTAATACATCCGTCACAAGCTTTAAGTGAAACACAGAATGTCTGGAAGTGTCTGTGTTTAATCTAGAACTTTTTATTTTCCGGCACAACTTAATTGACAGTTGAATTCTGGTGCCAACAAATTTTATGTTCCACCTTAATCACTATAGCAGTTACATTCTGCTAAACTTCAGCCTTGTCAGAATGTGTTCGAGCGAATTCTCATTTAGCTTAGCCCTAACAAACTATAGGGATTTGCATATGCTAGCGAAAGTTAGCATTATCACTGAGGTGGACTTTTTCCTCATGTTTTGAACAAGTTCACCACTCATGGTTCACCACTGACATACATACACCAGTCAAATCACTGGACAGACTATCACACAATATCAAACTTTGACTGGTCATATATAACAATCCCATGAGAATGCTGACAATATGTTCTCCCAGCAAGACATTCTGCAAACAGAACATCATGATTTCAGACTTAAAAAACCAAAACAAACAGTCTACTTCTTAAGCCATCTGTTGTGCAAGTGCGTTTCTGTCCTTTTTCCTCGCATAATGAAAAGCCACAACAGTAAAATCTTAGGAAATGCTCTGTAGATGTACAAAAACATGATTGTTTCCATGCATTTTAAATGACTAAACTGCTTCAGACTCCAATTAAACACTTAATTAGGCTGCAACAATGTCTTTAGCCAGTGCTTCATTCTGGAGTACATAAGGGGAATTTCAATCAGGGTTACATAAGCAAGTCGGTAATAGGCCTTTTGCATTGTTTATTACTCTTTGAAGTAATACAAGCCATATGTCTTGTACTTTTACCAAGATAAGAAATGATCGTCATTGTTGGTCAACAAAAAAACAACTCAAAGATGACCTTTGGTCACTACAAGCCTTTTTTATGCCAAGGGCACCTACAGAAACTGCTAATACATTGTCATGGCAATAGCAAGATTAGCTGTGATTCGGTGTTGAGTGCTGAGTCTGTTTTATAGAGCTTGTGGTCATTGTGGTCAATACAGGCACCAGATGTCAACACACAAGCAGATAGGGTGAGCAAGAGATGATTCATAATATAAAACAGACAATTCTTCCCTACAATCTGTTATTGATAATCAATATAAGCCCTCAAACCAGTCGACTCCTGTATCAATGCACCAAGACTGTGCTGTGAATGGATTGTTATGCTGCTCACATGGACCACCGAGTGTAGCCTAGGAACACTGCACACTCCTGAGAAAATCAGAGCAACTCATGGCCTCCTCTGGCCTATTGCTTTAAGCAAAAACAGGAAGGCTAGGACAATGCTAGAACACGAACAGCAAGGAACGTTTGAAATTAGGAATGCAGAGCACCCAGAAACCTGGTTACCTGCAAGTGACTTACCAAAAAATACAGTAAATACAGACATAGGGCTGACATCTGTAGCAACTGTAATTGGGCAGGTCAGAAGAATCTAGAAGGGCTAGGTCAGAGCCTGAAGGTTCTCGAACACCTATATTGTGAAGTCCGAAGGATCTTTTTTGAGAAGGACCTAGAAAAGCTAGAATGGAGCTCTGAACGTTCAAGAACAGAATCTAGAAGAACTAGGGAACGGTCAGAAGGTCTACATGAGCCAGATTGGAAAACTGAAATAGATAGCTAGGATGGACACAGAATGACCTAGGAGAACTAGGGCAGAGCCAGAAAGATCTAGATGCGCTAGGGATGAGTCTGCAGGCCCTAGAACAGAGCCAGAGTAGAGGCAGATGGTTCCCGAAGAGCAAGGGTGGAGTCAAGAGGTTCTAGAATAGGAACAGGGTGAAGCCAGAAGGATCTAGAACAGAGGATCCTAGAGAGTCCTGGGCAAATTGGAAAACCATCTTTATTTGAACGATTCGACGTATTCCCATGGTTTTGCACTTGTTTTAGAGTTTCAGTGACTTTGTCCCAAAGTTCTAAGAAAAATATTCTGTTTTTCTTAGTCTTAATGGACAATTTTAGGCAGTAGGTACCTAAAACCTTTATTGTTGAGAGGCTCCGTCTGCATCTTGTAGAGCGTCTGAGTGCTTTACGAGTTTCCACTCATACACCGCCCATCCTAATTTCAGCCCCACAGAGCAGACGCTCTCCACTTCACAGCCCTCATCTCTGCATCCCTCCATTTCCATCTCTCCACTCGAACCCTCCTTCACTCTGTCGCTCCCTCTGTAGAGCTCAGGGAAAATGGAATAGTGTCTCCCTGTCTCGGATTATCTCCCACTCTCAATTACCCCTCTCTTTCTCACTCTCTGTCTCGGGAATGGGGCACTCGAGCCCCCCCCTTCCCATCCCCCACAATCCTCTGCTGAAAGCACTAGCTTAAAGGTACAATAAGTAGAATTTTCCATTAGATCTTAATGAAATATGTATCAGGAAGGGCGAGTATCACTTCAAAGGTTAGAGGTACGCAGAGCTACATGGTGCCAAGAAGCGAGCACACATAGCACTCTCAGAACTGGAGAAATGCATTTCCATGGTTTGGCCGTAGTCAAGGTGACAGTGCAAATCATGTCCTGTTCTGTGGTCCTCACGAAACATATGCTTGGTCACGCGACTGGCAATATGTGACCGCCATGGTAAGAGCAAAGACACCAGGGCTGTGAACTTTTGAGCACGAAGCACTAAAAAATGTTGTTGCACAAAAATATTGCACTACTATGCAAACTACTTCACAACTCTAAAACGTTTTAATCTCAATTGGCCATTTGCAAAATTATGATTGACATGACCGCCTCTCAGCCAATCACAGTCATGTCTAAACGGCCCTTCTTCTATCAAGCGAAGGAAGAACTTTGACAGGACTCTTCGATACAAGCCTACAGTAAGAACGTCAGTGGTAGCAAATTAGTCTGAATTATTGGACTAAGAAATTGTGTAAAGGTGCTACATAATAGTACCTGTCTCACACCATCCTGATCATCCGGAGCTGTTTTTAAGATGAAAACATTACAAAGGTAGGCCAAACTATATCTGGGTTACTGAATCAGCAAAATTAATAAGAAAAATTTGATTTTCTTTTGTATGACTGAAATGTTAAGTTTTGTAGCACTGGTTGCAAGTGCTGTGGACGCTACCAGGTAGCCTGAACTGTGAAGGATGTAGCAAAAATAACTAAGAAAGGCAGGACATTCCAATAAAAATTCAGTTAAATTTTGCAGTCTGTCAAGTAGTGGAATTGTGAAATATACAGACTTTTTGTCCAGATTTCTCACAAGGATTAAGCATTGATATCACTGGAACTAAGGGGCCTGAAAAACAGCCCCAACTCATTATCCCTCCTCCACCAAACTTTACTGCTAGCACTATGCATTCTGGTAGGTAGTGTTCTCCTGGCATCCACCAAACCCAGATAGTAAAGCGTGATTCATCTCTCCAGAGAACACATTTCCACTGCTCCAGAGTCCAGTGGCGGCACTTTACACCACTCCAGCTGACGCTTGGCATTGCGCATAGTGATCCTAGGCTTGTGTGCAGCTGCTCAGCCATGGAAACCCATTTCATGAAGCTCCCAACAACCAGTTCTTGTGCTGATGTTGCTTCCAGAGGCAGTTTATAACAGAGAAGCCCCAACAACACTCAGCAACCCCTTTTTGTGAGTTTGCGTGGTCTATCGCTTCGTGGCTGAGCTGTTGTTGCTCCTATATACTTCCTTTTCACAATAATAGCACTTACAGTTGTCTAGGGCAGATCTAGCAGGGTAGAAAATTCAGGAACTCATTTGTAGCAAAGGTGGCATCCTATGTCAGTGCCATGTTTAAAGTTACTGAGCTCTTCAGTACGACCTATTCTACTGCCTGTGTTTGTCTATGGAGATTGCATGGATATATACTTGAGTTTATATATCTATTAGCAATGGGTGTGGCTGAAACACCTGAATTCCGTAGGTAGGAGGGGTGCCCACATACTGGACATTCTGGTGATCTTTTCAACAACATTTTTGTGCCTCACCAGCTTTGCTAAACTATGTTTTCTTTTATTTCCATCTTATGTCACACCCACTCAGTCTTTTTCTCTCACCCTATTTCAACTTGGACTTCCCGAGAGGTTGCCGGTCACTGTTTTTAACCCTTAGCCTGGCTTTAAATGGTTAGTTGTGGTTGGCGAATTGATACATAATGTCCATGCAATTTGACAGTCACACTAAGCAATTAAAAATAATCAATGTCGCACGTAACACACTTAATTATTCCAGTTAACAAGATTAGTAGCTAATATTTATTGACAGTGGCATAACTGCTGGAAGGCGAGTCACTCACACTGGGGACCTTGGCACGGTGATGCCCATGGTGACCAGGCCTCCTCAGATCTTTAACAAATTTCGAGGACAGCATGAATTTGTTGAAGTTTGTTGATTTTCTCTACAGAGAACACACTTCTGCACATTTTAACATACAATTACTGTTTATTTCTTTAATTTAACGTATTTGAAAAAAATAATAAAGAATAAAATATGACCTGTGTAATTCATAATGCATAATAAACATAATGCATTTTTAAGCCATGTTCATAATGCATACTGAATGCATTATAAGTATGCTTACAGATTCTTGTAGACATAGTAATCATAGAAAGTGTTACTTAATTATTCTTTACATTTCTGCCCATTTTTTCATTCAAACAAATGTTTTCATTCATTAAGTAACAAACTGTGTAATTATTGGTTTAATTATGTATTTACACTTAAATAATATATAAAAAGGCAGAACGTTTGAGGTTTATGCTGCTTTTGGTCCCAATCCGAGGTGTTTTTTCTTCACCTGGCAGAAGTGTAATTCTGAAAATAAACAAATAAATAAATAAATAAACAAACTCAGCCTTGTTTGTAACTCTGGCGGTTGCGACTACAAGAGAGTATAATGAAGACAGAGGATGAGAAGAAAAGTTTGTACTTGAGCACTTTCATGGCTCTGAAAGGTTTTGGCTTCATTTCCGGACCCTCCTGGTTTTATGGATCCGGTCCTGTGGAGTCCGGCCAGTTATCGACATGCAACCGTGGAAAGTTTGGTGGAAGAAATCGACACCTGATGAGCTGGCAGTGCAATGGGTGATGGAGTAACAGAGCTGCGTTTACTCTGAAGAACTGATATTGAACACTGTGTTAGGAGGAATTGCACCACTTTTTTCCAATATTTTACCATAATTAAACATTAATGAGTGGTTGCAAAACTTACCCAAGACAGGAAACAGGCCAGGACACACTGGAACCCCATTCCAGGAGTAAAAGTAATAGGGATCAGCCTAATCAGCCAACAAAAAGCTACAGTGCTGCTGTGGCAAGGTGCTTTTACCAAGGTGCTATGTCAATAATTGACCACAGTTTTGACAAAATAAGGTTAATAATGCTGTTAAATGTTGTTTTTTCCAAGCTTTGTTTAATGGGTTTTACCAATATTCACACACACACACACACATATATATATATATATATATATATATATATATATATATATATATATATATATATATATATATATATATATATATATATATACACACACATTTCCTAAAAGTTTCCTAGAAATCCCCACCAGTTTCCTGACATAAGCAGAAAAATGATTGCGTGGGCCTGTGAAAAAGTGGGTAGACCAATTTGGTAGATACGACTTCCAAACACACTAATATCCCGCCATATCATTGTATCAGGCTGTAGCCTAGTCCTGAGAGCCATGCAGTCATCACCCTCCCTATTTCAATGCTTCCATCCTTCGATAATATCACCACATTCTGGAAATCAACTAGAACAGTAGATTCACATAAACAAAAACACTGCAGCACCCTTTACTATAAAGACTATAAGGCATGCATTCAGCCACTATAGGCAAATTTGCCCAAAGAAGATGACATAACAATTTAAAAATAACTTAAAAATTCAACTTCAAAGTTGAGAAGTGCTAAGTTGAGGATAAACAACACAGCAAACATAAAAACCTACATCTAATCAAAGCCAAAACATACTGCCATTGCAGGCATGAAAAATGTTTCTGGTCCATTCATGTCTCACCTTTGATTCATTGAGTTATTAGCTTTGATTACGCCTTTCTAGCAAAACTGACTACAAGAGAAAATCAATGTTGACTGAGTTTTTTTGGCTTTGGATGGAAATCGACATACTTCACAGGACGGGTTCTCACTTTTAAATGCCCCCAGTTAATCTTTTCACCACAACTGGAGCTTCAAATTCAAACATAATGTACCGAAGACTTGCAGCAATGGCAGATAGCAACAGTTCTGTGCAGCAATTGGAGGGTTGGGCCTTAGTGCAGTAACAGCACTCAAAGAAAACAAATGTAATGGCATCTTACTTAAAATTTCAGACTAATAAGTATTATTTTCCTATTTGATTAGTTGGACCTGTGACAAACGAGGCCTACCCATGGCTATCTTAGTTGTACCATCTTCAACATTCCATATGAAATTCAGAAGACACATTTAGGTGGTTTTAGGTAGTAAATACAGTGTCTAGGTTTGTGTTGTAGTCATGGCGACCCCTGGTTCCTATCACCACCACTGTAAAGAGTCTCTGCAATCAACCGTTTCACACCAAACCTCTCTGAATCACTCAGTTTACATCTTAACCACTGAACTATGCTGAAGTTTGGAAGAATTATTAAATTTTTTAATGATTTAATGAATTGTAATGAACTGAGCTGGCCTGGCCTCCGTCCATGTTAAGCTCCAGCTGGGCTGTTTCTTTACTGTTCGTGACTTTTCATATAATTTGTACAAATTTGCAGTGATATCCTACAGTCAGCTAACAACAGCAGTCTGAGCTGAATGATAAATATGGAGCTCATCCCAAACAGCGCTGAGCTAAGATCAGTGTATTCTGACTATGCTGTAATGAATGAGCTTAAGAGCTGGATTTCTGAAAGCTTTTCAAAGAAAGATCTTAAGACAAAGCTCGTAAGAACGTTCTTTGATGTGATTTCTGGGAAATATTATCTTACGAAAGTCTTAAGCTCTTTTTGAGCTGGATTAGTTTTAGCAGAGGAGGTCCAGTAATGTGATTTGTGTGTGATTTGACTGGCTGATTCGTATGGGATAAAGGATCTGTGAAATTGACCCCAAATGACTCCAAATGGCCCAGATCGGAACATCTTAATGCTGACATTTCTATCAGTATTGTGCAACAGGAGCCACACCTCTGAACAATAATAGCCAATCTGGTGCCAGACGAGGGTGGGGGGATGCCTGTTATCAGTGGCAATTCCATGATGCTGCATAATCATAGCAATTTGTGGATGTGTGGATTTCAGTCGTCTTGTCGTGAACTTGGGGATTAACCCTCTGAGGTCTGGGGTCACTCTCTCAATTTCTGCATATTTCCTTAAACTCTCCTTTGTAGGTTCTTCATATAACATGATTCTCATGTGTTTCACATCAAAATGCTCTGTTATCTTCATCACTACTTTCCAAAACTGCTGCAGCAGCTTCAGCAGCTGTAAACTCTCTGCACGCCATTTCACATGAGTCTCCGATGTGGACTGAATGAAGAATGAAGGGTTTCCGGCGTGATGGTCAGTCCTTAGTGATTTTCTGAGTGTCCATTGGTCAGTTTCACACAGAATGTAGACGGACACACCAATCCACCAGTTCCACACGGTGAGAGGCAGATGACGTGTATCTCAGCCCCTCTTCATAGGCTCATAACTCCGGATGTGAGTCTCGTATGATCTGATGGAATGGAAAGGGCGACTCTACAGATTCAGGAAGTGTTTGAACTGGATTTCTGAGCTGGATCATCACAAAGATACACAAACAGATACAGAAACAGAGAATTTGACACTTGGGTGAGTTCATGGACCCCAGAGGGTCAAGGAATTAGGCCAAATCAAGCCCAATTTAGCTGTTAGCTGTCGCAAAATAAAGAAAACTGTTGTCGATTTAACTCTACAGCAAATTATAGAAGGTTTGCAGATTCATACTGGATTAGATTACAGCACCTACTGTGGTAAAACTAATCCAGCTCTATTAAGGCTTTTCAATGGACTATTCCAGTTAAAACCTTGAATTGATTTGGAACCTTTGCATTATGTGGAGGTTCTTCAGACTTTTAAAGGGTTCCTCACACTTCACACATCTCATTTACACTTGCTCTTTAATGAATCATCTATTGAAAAGTTCTTAAAGGAACCAAAATGCTCCTTCTATGGCATCAAACCTTTTTGGGGCACATTTACTTTGTAATGTAAAGGATTATGAAAATTCTAAAGAAGAATAATATTTAATCTATGCATTCTTTACTACATGCATTATGAAATATGCATGCAAAAAAGACACAAACCAATACAGGACCACAGGACATGGCCAAAGTCGTCATCTAGGCCTGAAAATGTGCAAAACAGCCAAATATGCATAAATATTTTAATATGGAAAACAGTTATACTGATAACATTTATACTGATAAAAAAACATGATTTGAAAATAGCAGCACGTCCAATGGGAGTGAGCTTATTTCCTCCCATTTTATGCAGATTGCAGTTTCATTGTCCCATATTGTTGCCACAGGGCAACAATTATATTTGACCATTTTATCTAAAACCACAACATCTAAAACTGGTTTTATAAATAAGTAAGAAATTTCCATTTCCTGTAGGCTGTGTTTGAATTAGTTTCTTGAAGTCATATAATAATATTCAGTGGTGAACCGTGAGTATTAGAGCTGGGCCTACAGTTCAGACTGTAAATGTTCAAATGAGCACAAAACAAGTAAAAAAAAATCTGCTTCACAATGATGCAAATTTTTCCTAGTGAAAAAAAAAAATAGTACAGATTGCAATATGTGAGATTATCAGATACACAAGCACTTAGTTTCTCAGAGGAAAAACAAGACTTATATCACATAAAAAGTCATTGTTGCCTTATAGCAACACCATGCAGTAAATTGTTACTGACTGTTTTGTCTTAGGACACTTCTGTGGACCTGTCCCCTGATCCTGGATCAGCACTCTCACTCAGATCAGCCGGATCTAAGGGATGAGGTATCTGTCTCTCCTCGAGCAGAGCTGTTATTGACAGCTTTACTGGCAGACTGCTGTGCAGCCTGACTCAGCGAAACATTAGCAGACGGAGACGGACACACCGGCATTAGATTCTCACTGATTCCTCACAGATCCGCGCGTGCCAGAAAGCAGCACAGAGCCATCTGCCCAAACACTGTAATACAAAGACATGAATGGATACAAGCGCACAGACTCAAACATGGACCAAACATGCACAAACAGGCTCAGGTATGAATCCGGTATGAATCTGCAGTGTGTAGTTTTACAGTCTGACGGTAATAATTGTGGAGCGATTTTAATCCAGTATGAATCTGCAGTGTGTGCAGTTTTACAGTCTGACTGTAATAATTGTGGAGCGATTTTAATCCAGTATGAATCTGCAGTGTGTGTAGTAGTTGTGGCCAAACGTTTTACTGAAGTGTGAGTGTGAAAGAGCTTCATCATAGCATTCTTCATCATCACAGGCGGCCAGTAAAAGAGATGAGATGGAGAAAACACTACGATACACTACGTTACCCACAATTCCATCAGCCTCTGCAGAGGTCTGGCCCTCATTTGCCTTAAATGTGATGGTGGGCATTTCTTATATGCACACACATACACAAACACACACTGAATGACCTTGTGCTCCCATGTACACACACGCACACCCACACACACACATACCCCACACACACACATACCCCACACATAAGCCTTTTTCATGGCCCATTTGCTTTCCCTGAACTTGGGCAATGATGATGATGATGATGATGATGATCTTGGCTCTGTCATAAAACAATAATTTCACTGTCCACTCGTCCCCATCAGTGGTGTGTCAGCGAGGAGAAGGACTGTTTCACGTCTGAGGAGACACCAGCATGCTAGAGGGGTGAGATTCTATCATTAAGCACAGAGGGAAAGAAAAAAAAAAAACAAAGAGCTTTTATTATTTCTCCAGCTCTTGACTTCTGGCCATCTGAGTGCGCTAGGATGTTAGCGCTGACCTTCGCCACGGTTCAGCCCACAGCCCACGTCTGCGGTGTGACAGCCAGCACATCCCAACCAGCTGACTTTGAGTTTTCAGTGACTTTTTTCCCTCTTTCTTTTCTTTTCCCCCTCGTTCTCTCTGTCAGAAACAATGTTGTTATCGCTCCATTTCCTGACAGAGCTAGCAGGCTTGGAGCGCTAGCACACCTAGGATTTCAGAGCGAGAAAGCACCGGAATGGACAAGTATGACGGCTAACATGCAATCTTCCACCATCTTCTTGTCATGAACACACAAACACAGCCAATCTCGGGGAAAAGCTCTCGTGCTTAAGTTTGATGGAAAGTATTAAGGCTTTAGCATATAAAAGAGGAGAGTATGGTGCAATACAACGACATAAATAATGTTCCCACACCGATCAGGCATAACATTATGACCACCTCCTTGTTTCTACACTCATTGTCCATTTTATTAGCACCACTTACTATATAGGTGCACTTTGTAGTTCTACAGTTACAGACTGTAGTCCATCTGTTTCTCTGATACTTTGTTAGCCCCCTTTTACCCTGTTCTTCAGTGGTCAGGACCCCCATGGACCCTCACAGAGCAGGTACTAACACTGATGTGGCAAGGGTGTGTTAGTGTGTGTTGCGCTGGTCTGAGTGGATCAGACACAGCAGTGCTGCTGGAGTTTTTAAACACTGTGTCCACTCACTGTCCACTCTATTAGACACTCCTACATTGTCGGTCCACCTTGTAGATGTAAAGTCAGAGATGATAGCTCATCTGCTGCTGCACAGTTTGTGTTGGTCATCCTCTAGTCCTTCATCAGTGGTCACAGGACGCTGCCCGCAGGATGCTGTTGGCTGGATATTTTTGGTTGGTGGACTATTCTCAGTCCAGCAGTGACACTGAGGTGTTTACAAACTCCAGCAGCACTGCTGTGTCTGATCCACTCAGACCAGCGCAACACACACTAACACACCACATTACTGCAGTGCTGAGAATGATCCAGCACCCAAATAGTACCTGCTCTGTGAGGGTCCATGGGGGTCCTGACCACTGAAGAACAGGGTAAAAGGGGGCTAACAAAGTATCAGAGAAACAGATGGACTACAGTCTGTAACTGTAGAACTACAAAGTGCACCTATATAGTAAGTGGAGCTGATAAAATGGACAATGAGCGTAGAAACTAGGAGGTGGTCAGAATGTTATGCCTGATTGGTGCATATATAAGTCCCTATATGTAGTAATAATACGTCCCATATATGTCAGTACTGGTCAAAATCCAGTTATTTATTTAATTTCCTGTCTACACAAGTTGCAAATGGCACTATAATAAGGATACACATCTAGTTAATATCCAGTAAGTAGATGTTAGCAGATACAACCAACACAAGAACATAGCTAAAATACTGCCCATTTTGACTGAAGTCTTAATCCTTTTCTAATAGGTCCATGGTTTGTTTTATATTTGTGGACGTCCGCAATTAATGTTTTTGGTGAAGACATCCTGAAAGCGTTGTGACGCAACACAATACTACATTTGAACACTTAGCTTTCATGACATCAAACATATGCTACATACACTATATGGCCAAAGATATGTGGTCACCCCTCCTACTTATGAAATTCAGGTGTTTCAGCCACACCCATTGCTAACAGGTGTATAAAATCAAGCACACAGATCTGCCCTGCTAGATCTGCCCTAGACAACCGTAAGTGCTATTGAAGTGTGCAATGTATATAAATTACAAGTCCTCTGTTAGATCACTCACAGCAGAGCTCTAAACCCCCTCTGGGAGCAACATCAGCACAAGAACTGACGCTTCATGACATGTTTATGGCACGATTACATTACCGTAGCAAAGTGTTACCATAAAAATCACTTTACAAAGTCAGGAGAATTTTGTTAGCCCTGTTTTTCAGCCTATATACATCAAACACACACACACAGTTTTCTCCAAAACTCATGTAAAGGGCCATTACCCAGCTTCTATGACTCCTTTTATAACTGTGCAGAAGCCATAATGCCAGTTTTGCTAAATAAAGCCCATCTTTTCGAAGTGCTTCTGGTCTCTGGTGCCTTTTTTTTCGTCTCCAAAGCCCTTTCCGTGTTTCTTTGTAGCGGTGTGAAAGTGACACTTTCCGTTGTAGCGCTGACCCGCTGCTTGACAGCAGTGTGCCCACGGCTGCAGCTTTTCCCCCTAGAGGCCTGAAGAAAACATGGCGCCAGTGGCAGGCTTTAATCACGCCGGCCATTATGGCCCCCGCGGGGCAAACCCGCAGAGTCTAGATTTCTAAAAGCTGCTGCAGTGCAACCAGAGTGAGTCCTCCGAGACTTAATCATGAGCCGTGTCCTTTCTTGGAGCTGCCTGCAACTTTACATCTGGGTCAGAGAGAGGGAGTGAGAGAGAGCGCGAGAGCACTAACGTACAGTCTAACCACACAGATTCAGCATTAGCTGTCCATACAAACAGGCCTACGTAAACTTAATATACATGCATACATCACCCGAAGCTGCAAACAGCTCAGTAAAGGTCATAAAACAGTGCAGTTATGAAATAAACACTGCAGAAAAAAAAATATTGAGTTGTTCTTTGCATCATAGACTGAGCTGTGGGCAAAATGGATTTCTAATAACTATTGTATTACATAGGGGAAGCTGCTTGGTTTAATAAATAGTGGTTAAAACAGATGAATCCATACATGAAGAGAAACATTTACTCATAGGTGTCAACTTCTACAGACAGTAAAACTTCACAGCCTCCAAACTGTATAAATGAACTGATAACTGTTCAGAAGATATGTTGCATTGAAATGATTATTAACCATAACGATTTATCCAATTCTCCGGCAGATTTGTGTGTAAATGTCAAAGCAAACCGGCCGTAAAACGTGTGAAAACTACAGTTACAGCTTGTGATTATTGTGATTACATAATGAGCAAATAAAGATAGATTTAGAGAATGAAAAGCATTTGATGAAAGGAACACCTTGCAGACTGTTAATTTAAACAGTCAACAGTGTCTTTTTTTGCATTTTTTAATAGTAAGCTGTGCATGACCATCACACCTATATAAGCCACAAACCATGAGCATTAATATGGAGTTGCGCCCATTTGCAGCTGTTACAGCCTCCACTCTGCTGGGAAGCTTTCCACAAGATGTTGGAGAGTGTCTGTGGGAATCTGTGCCCATTCAGTCAAAAGAGCATTTGTGTGGTCAGACACTGATGTTGGACAAGAAGGCCTGGCTCACAATTGACATTCCAGTTCATCCCAAAGGTGTTCAGTGGGGTTAAGTTCAGGGCTCTGTGCAGACCACTGGAGTTCCTCCACACCAAACTGGTCAAACCATGTCTTTATGGAGGTCACTTTGTGCACAGAGGTGTGTTTATACCGCTCCAGAGTCCAGTGGCGGCGCTTTACACCACTCCACCCGACACTTGGCATTGTGCATAGTGCTCTTAGGCTTGTGTGCAGCTGCTCGGCCAAGGAAACCCATTTCATGAAGCTCCCAACATGGGTATTGTGCTGATCTTGTTTCCAAAGAGAGTTTAGAACTCTATAAATGAGTGACAACAGAGCACAGGCGATTTCTATGTACTATATGTTTCGTGGCTGAGCTGTTGTAGAGGCTTCCATTTCGCAATAAAAGCACTTACAGTTGTCTAGGGCAGATCTAGCAGGGCACCACCAAGTCACACCAAGTTCTTCAGGACCTCTGCCAGTGTTTGTCTATGGAGACTGCCCGGCTATGTGCTTGTTTTTACAAGCCTGTTAGCAACAGGTGTCATCCAAACACCTCAACCCAATAATTAGGAGGTGTGTCCACAAACTTTTGGCCACAGTGTACATTGGTCATTTATTGGTCATTGGAATGAAAGAACACATTTGTGGGCGGAGCATGGACATGACAATTGGCATCATGATTAGGACAGTCTATTCACATTCAAGCCAAATAAATGAACTGCAAGTCTTTGAAAACAAAAAGATGTTTGACTTTAACCTCCAATCTCACTCCCTGGCTATCGCTTCCATCTCTCGCTGTGCGTATCAGTGAAATCTGCAGAGGAAAGTAGGCCAGCAGTCACCTGAGGGAACGTCCCTGCGCCACGGCAAACACGCAAACAATGCCGATGTAGATGCTCCTCATTTCTTTCACACAATGAGGAGCAACAGGCCGATCTGCGTGTGAATGTCAAAGCAAATCGGCCGTGAAACGTTTCGGAGCTCGAGAAACCAACGTTTCTGAGGACGACGCTGAGCCGCAATTACAGCCTCCTTCAGCGTGATTACATAATTAGCGTGGTAAATTGTTGCTGCCCCCCCTTTTTCCTTTTCATTTCATTTCATTTTCCTCTCTGCTATCTGATAATGCAGGGTTCCTGTTTGATAGAGTGAAATATGGTGATATAAAACTAATCCTCATGAATATTAACAAAATATGCAAAATACAGGGGGGGTGGCCCAAGGGGAGAGAGTTAGCTGGTAAGAGAGAGAGAGAGAGAGAGAGAGAGAGAGAATGAAAGAGAGAGAGAGAGAGAGAGAGAGAAAATAGGTAGAAAAAGAGAATGAGAATAAGGGAAGGAGACAAGGAGACAGAATAGGAAAGAGGAGAGAGAGGGAATAAGGGAAAGAAAGGGAAGGAGAGAGAGGAGGACACAAAGAAAGAGTAGGAAAGAGAGAGAGAACAAGAAAGAAAGAATAAAAAACAGAAAATGGAGAAAGAGTGAGAGAGAATAAGTGAAAGATAGGAGAGAGAGTGGAACAATAAGAAAGAGAGAAAGTGAACGATACAGAGGTAGAGAGAATAAAAGACAGAGTTAGAATGAGAGGGGGGGAATAAAAGGGAATGTGACAAGTAAAGAAAAGTAAAGAGAGAGGAACAACAGAAAAGAGAAAGAGAGAAATGAGCGAGAAAGAGAAGAAAAGAGAGAGAAAATGAAACAGAGGGAGATAAGAGGGGAAAGAGAAGGAAAGATAGAGAATAGGAAAGAGAGAAAGAGAATAAAAGAGAGAGAGAAAAAAATGAATGAAAGAGAATGACAGAGGAAAAGAAAAGAGAGACAACAGGAAAGAGGGAAAGAGAGTAAAGGAGAGCGCAAACAGGTAAAAAGAAATAAGGATAAAAAAGAGAAAGAGAGAGAACAGGAAAGAAGAAACAATAGGAGAGAGAGAATAAGAGAACAATAGACAAAAGAGAGAAAGGGAAGGAGAGAAAGAGTGAAAAAGAGGAAGATAAGAGGGGAGAGAGAAGGAAGGAGAGAGAATAAAAAAGAGAGAACTGAGAGAGAGAGAGAGAGAGAGAGAGAGTAGATAAAATCCTATGGATGGAAACATAATTGTGAAAAAAAAACTATTTTCTGGGACATTCCAGTTATTCTGACGTTTTTCAGTTTCATATTCTTGAATATATATATATATATATATATATATATATATATATATATATATATATATATATATATATATATATTTCTCAAGACATACCTTTGATGAGGCTAAAGAGTCTCATTTTTACTCTTATTTTTTTTTTTTTTGATGAAATCCTTTTTTCCATCTACCCGTGCAGTGTTTTCTGAGCCACTGAGCAACCCAGAGTATAACAGATCCCCCCTCTTAACAGTCTGCACGGTGTTCCCTTCATCAGATGCTGCTCTTCTTCTCAAGACATACCTTTGATGAGGCTAAAGAGTCTCATTTTTACTCTTATTATTTTTGCATGTTTTAATAGTTCATTGTAGAGGTTGTGTTTACCTCTTTTTTCATTTCAAAGATGAACAGAATGTTTAATCTGCACAGATGTTTGCACACAGCTGTATAAACACCATCAGATTAGACTCCAGAAATGAGGAAATGATTGAAACTCTAAAAACTACTTTTCTGGAACGTTTCGGTTATTTGACTGAATTTGTAACAACAGCTGAACGGAAACCTGGCTACACACACACACACACACACACACACACACACACACACACACACGCGCACACACTCCATCAGGTTCGTGGTTCCTCAGGGTTTAGTTCACCACAGGCTAAAGACAGAAGGTGAGAAGCCGAGTTTGGCGGAGATGCTGAGTGAAGATCTCAGCAGTGGGAGCGTAAAATCACAGGAGCCACAGTGTTTAACCCTCAGTGAGGAGAACCAGCGGGTCAGAGACATCACAGAACATCGGACCCCCAGGGAAGTAGGGAGAATAGAGAGAAAAAGAAAGAGAGTAGACAGAGTAGAGAGAAAGAGGGAAAGAGAGTTATACCCCCACTCCACTTACCCCCACCCTTCATACTCCCACTCCACTTACCCCCACCCTTTATACCCCCACTCCACTTACCCCCACTCCACTTACCCCCACCCTTTATACCCCCACCCTTTATACCCCCACTCCACTTACCCCCACCCTTTATACCCCCACCCCACTTACCCCCACCCTTTATACCCCCACCCTTTATACCCCCACTCCACTTACCCCCACCCTTTATACCCCCACTCCACTTACCCCCACCCTTTATACCCCCACCCCACTTACCCCCACCCTTTATACCCCCACCCTTTATACCCCCACTCCACTTACCCCCACCCTTTATACCCCCACCCCACTTACCCCCACCCTTTATACCCCCACTCCACTTACCCCCACCCTTTATACCCCCACCCTTTATACCCCACTCCACTTACCCCCACCCTTTATACCCCCACTCCACTTACCCCCACCCTTTATACCCCCACTCCACTTACCCCCACCCTTTATACCCCCACTCCACTTACCCCCACCCTTTATACCCCCACCCTTTATACCCCACTCCACTTACCCCCACCCTTTATACCCCCACTCCACTTACCCCCACCCTTTATACCCCCACTCCACTTACCCCCACCCTTTATACCCCCACTCCACTTACCCCCACCCTTTATGTTATGTTGGTTCTTTTTATCTTATTCTGTTTTTATTATTGTTTTCATTGTTCACTGCTACTGTTGTGATGCTTTAGCAATACTGTACCTCAAAGTCATGCTAATAAAGCTACTCTGAACAGAACTGAGTTTAGAGAGAGTAGAGAGAGAAAGAGAGAGAGTGTAGAGAGAGAGAGAGATTAGAGAGAGAGAGAGAGAGAGAGAGAGAGAGTAGAGAAAGAGAGTAGAGAGAGAGAGTAAAGAGAGAGAAAGAGAGAGAGATTAGAGAGAAAGAGAGAGAGAGAGAGTAGAGAGAGAAAAAGAGACAGGAGAGAGAGAAAGAGAGAGTAGAGAGAGAGAGAGTAGAGAGAGAAAAAGAGACAGGAGAGAGAGAGAGAGAGAGAAAGAGAGAGTAGAGAGAGAGAGTAGAGAAAGGCAGAGAGACAGAAAGTAGAATGAGAGAGAAAGAATAAGAAAGAAAAAAGAGAAAAGAGGAAGAATAAAAAAGAGAGAATAATAAAAAGAGAAAAGTAATAAAAAAAAGGAAAGAATATGGCAAAGAGAGGAGAGAGAGCAAGAACAAGAAAGACAGAGAAAGGACAGGAAAGAGAATATATAAAAGAGAAAAGGAGAGAAAAGGGAAAGAAAATAAGATAGAGATTAAGAGAGAAAGACGATAAAAAGGGAGTGAAAGAAAATGTAATAGAAAGAGAAAGACAGAATAAGAGAGAGAGAGAGAAAACAAAATGAAAGAATAAGAGAGAGCAGGAAAGAGAGAGAATAAAAGAAAAAGAGAAAGGCAATAAAAGGGAGAGAAAGAGAATAACAGGAAGTACGAGAGAAAATTTGAGAGTGAGAATAAGAAAGAGAGAAACGGGAATGAGAGAAAGAGAGAGAGAGAGAGAGATATGCAGTCCTGCTACCCAGGATTCAGCCAACAGGCCTACAGCTCACTCTGGACAGCCAGCGTGTGAAAGGCACGGCGACCTTGAGCCGGCCTACAGGAGCCGATCCGTTCACTCTCCCGCTCCTCTCTCACTGCCCATTGCCCACACTGCTCTGGACGAGGCGGAAACGAGTGGGGAAGAAAGCGAGGACGGAGAGTGCGGCTTTGTTTGGGAGGGAATTTATAGGATAAATTGAAAGATAATTACGCCTTCAGCTACTCGGCGCACTGCGCCCGAAAACCTTCCCCCCTCCGCCACCCCCGACGCCGCGGGGAGAGTTAATTGCACACAAAATATTCATAAACGTCTGCCGTCCTTGTACGACACAAGCGCGCGCAAATTAATACGCCCATACATCAAAACATTAATGATTAATGTAAGCCTCGAGCGGGATAAATAAATAAATAACGCGAAGAAATAAACACTCTCAAAGCGCGCCGTGGAGGCAACCTCCGGAGCTTTCTCACCTAAAGCGAACAATGAGATGTAAATGAGGCGTAGAGGGACTGAAACAGCCTACGAGGCCTCACCTGACGGAGCACGCAAAACTAACACGGACGTTGTTTGTTTAAAGACAGCGCGCTCGGCACTCTCGACGCGCTGGAGTGGACGGGAGCTCACGGTTCGTGGAGCAGAGGTTCGGTTCTCAAACTCTGGCATGCTGATATGTGTTTTCCGCTAACGGCAGCTCTTGGTTGGCGTGTTTTGGTGGAGAGCCAAAACAAAACGAGGTGAACGGCATCAGAAGAGCTTTGGGATCCAAAGCACTGGCGTACAAACACAAAGGCTAGTGCTGTCGCTCGGACAACCTCGGATAAACACGGCACCGAAGCTTCAGTTCAATTGATGGTTGTTTTTCCGCAGTTGGCCAACATTTTGACGCTAAACGCCGTCTTTTTGGCTAAAAGGTCATGGTGATTTGAGGGTCTGAGACCTCACCCTGTTTGTGATTGGTTCTAATCAATGTGTTGTTTGTTCTCAGACTTCCAACTAACCACGACTGGTCCTAACTACTGCACCATTCAGTCAGAGACTGTTATTGGTTCTAATCACCACCTCATTTGTTCTAAGACTGTCTCCTGACTGTGATTTGTTCCAATCACCACCTCGTTTATTCTGACCTCCTGACTATCCTTGGTTCTGATCACCACCTCATGTGTTTTGAGACCTCATCATTAACTGTGATGGGTTCTAACCACCACCTCTTGTGATCTGAAACCTCTTCCTGACTGTGATTGGTTAAAAATCACCATCTCATTTGTTCTAAGACCGTCTCCTGACTGTGATTGGTTCCAATCACCACCTCGTTTATTCTGAGACCTCCCCCTGACTGTGATTGGTTCTAATCCTTTCCTTGTTTGTTCTGAGATCTCCTCCTGACTATCATTGGTTCTAATCACCACCTCATGTGTTTTGAGACCTCATCCTAACTGTGATGGGTTCTAATCGCCACCTCTTGTGATCTGAGACCTCCTGCTGACTGTAACTGGTTCCAATCACCACCCCATTTGTTCTGAGACTTCCTCCTGACTGTGACTGGTTCTAATCCTTTCCTCATTTGTTCTGAGATCTCCTCCTGACTGTCTTTGGTTCTAATCACCACCTCATGTGTTCTCAGACCTCATCCTAAGTGTGATGGGTTTTAATCACCACTTCTTGTGTTCTGTGATCTCGTCCTGACTATCATTGGTTCTAACCACCACCTCTCGTGATCTGAGACCTCCTTTTGACTGTTATTGGTTCTTATCACCACCTCTTGTGTTCTGTGACCTCCTCCTGACTATGATTGGTTCTAATCACCACACTGATTTGTTCTAAGACTGTCTCCTGACTGTGATTGGTTCCAATCACCACCTTGTTTATTTTGAGACCTCCCCCTGACTGTGATTGGTTCTAATCCTTTCCTCGTTTGTTCTGAGACCTCCTCATGACTATCATTGGTTCTAATCACCACCTCATGTGTTCTGAGACCTCGTCTTAACTGTGATGGGTTCTAATCACCAACTCTTGTGTTCTGTGACCTCCCCCTGACTGTGATTGGTTCCAATCACCACCTCGTTTATTCTGAAACCTCCCCCTGACTGTGATTGGTTCTAATCCTTTCCTCGTTTATTCTGAGACCTCCCCCTGACTGTGATTGGTTCTAATCCTTTCCTCGTTTATTCTGAGACCTCCTCCTGACTGTGATTTGTTCTTATCACAGCCACATTTATTTTGAGACCTCCTGCTGACTGTGATTGGTTATAATCACCACCTCTTGAGTGGCTGGGAGCTCACGGTTCATGGAGCAGAGAGTCTGTTCTCAAACTCTGGCATGCAGATACATGTTTTCCGCTAACGGCCGCTCTCGGTTGGCGTGTTTTGGTGGAGAGCCAAAACAAAACAAGGTGAACGGCATCAGAAGAGCTTTGGAATCCAAAGCACTGGTGTACGAACACAAAGGCAAGTGCTGTCGCCCGGACAACCTCGGATAAACACGGCACCGAAGCTTCAGTTCAATTGATGGTTGTTTTTTCGTAGTGGGCATGGCAGAGGGCCAACCAACACGCATGCTCAAGATTTGGTTGGCAAAATTAAGCCAGGTAATACCAAAGTAATACCAGTAATACCAAAACCAGGCATATTCTAGACCAGAAAAAGGTAAACAGACCTAAACAAATAAAATAAATAAAAAAAACTAATAGCCAAACAAAGGTCTGCATTTGGAAATATAACCCAATTTTTTTTGTGTGAGAAACAGCAGATTCTATGAACTCAATCAAAACTTTAACCCACTTAACACATTAGCATAAGTTAAGATGCATTAGTATCCTAAAAGATCCTCTGTTCCTGCTAAACACGGTAACATTTCAGAGTAAAGCTCTTGTTCTTTGTCTCACCACAGACTAATTTGTACTCAGAATCAAATGCTCTGATGTTTAATGGGGTGCAGTGACTGGCAGAAGAGTGTAATTCTGTAGTACCTCAAGGCTCTACACTGGGGCCTTGGCATTTCCTGATGACATTGTCAATTTATTGCATTCCAAAAGTCTCATTGAAATGGAAATCATTCTCGCACGCTTTAAAAAAAAAGGGTACAACTCAATTACGATGAATTGTGGGTGTAATTATTAACCTGTCGACTTTCTCCGTTTCAGATGGAGTTTATTGTTCCGGTTTAAACGTTTCTGACGGCTTTGGCGCTTCGCGCAAAAGCACTCGTCGGCTGTCCTTTCCGATTCTGCCCTGTCATCTGAAGTGCTGTATAAAAGGCAATTAAAGTGTCATTGTCTGTTCTTTGCCACAATTAGGCTTCCTGTCTGGCATTCTTTCCTCTCAACTCGGGAACGTGTTTATTTGTCACACCGGTGCAGACGACAACACAAAGGGAAGTGAGCGTACAGTATTTCTGACTCTTATTTTCTTCTTAAACTGCTTCAGTTTGTGAGAAGCGGTCATAAAAAGAAAGATTCTTCCTGTTGATCAGTTTAGAACGACTATAGTCCAGCTGAGAGAGGCAAACACACAAACATAGCGTTTTGATGGAGGGCCCATTACGTCTATAACACACACGCTCATTCAGAATCTTGATGGAGGGCCCATTAGACGGAGTCATCAAAGCGCCCCACCACTGAGATTTCCCATTTCACCATAATTCACGGTAATGATTGTCTCTCAAACTTCACAGCACCGACACTTTTATCCCGAAGAATGCCACTCAGCTGTAGCAACAGCTTAGCAATGGGGTGGTTTACTGGGTTGTTTATAGTATTCTGCAGTATGTAACTCAATAATAATCACTCAAATAGTAATAGTTCCAATAACCGTGTACAATCAAACAGTCAACTGAAATGGATCTCTACTCCCTCATTAGTGCTGGTGGAACCTTTTACTATTTTCAGAGCTAGGCCTTCATTTCAGGCCATAAACGTCAAAACTTGGTTAAAAATATATATAATGATGAGAAAAAACTCACATGTACAATAATGCTAATTTCTGCTAGCCCCCTAATGGGTATTCTGATTGAATATTAGCACTAAGCTAACACTTGTGCACATTTTTAGTAGATCAAACATACACATCCACCCAAGAAGTGCTGGGATTGGCTCCAGCACCCATCGCAACCCAGAAGGCTTTGTGACTTGAGATGATGAGTAAGAGAGAGAAAACATGGACATCTGAAGCTTGTAAAACTCATGCGGATCGTTTATTAGCGCCCAGATCATTGTGTGTCAGTAGTTACGATGTTATGTGCTAAGCTAATGTTATTGTACATGAACTTTGTTTAGCCGTTCTATATTAAATGCAGAGATTTAAAGCTTATGATTCTAAACAGAACCATGGCTTTTACAAAGAACTCTTAAAGAACCATTTTTAAGTGGATAAGTTCTAAGTTTCACCCAAAAGTTCAGGCCAAATGTGCCAAAAAACAGGAAAAAACAAATCTCTGCACTTCTAACTTCAGCACCCCTACAGGATTTCCAAATATGTTAGCGCTAAGCTAATGTTGCTGCACATGAACATTGTTTGGTCATTCAAGATTAGACACAGACATTTCAAGCTTGCAAAAGATATTCTATATGTTTTAATTAAAAGTCTGAGATTCACCAGATTATTCACCAGGTTGTTAACTATGAAAGCATCTGTAGACAATCTATAGAGCTGTGGTGATCTGTGACTAACAGAACTAGATCTTCATATCAGGCCACAAATGTCAAAACTCAGTCAAAAACTGAGGAAAAACTCACTTAGATGGTTATTTAATTAAGAGGTTTAATTAATTAATTTTTGCTAGCACCCCTATGGGATTTCTAATAGTATCTTAGCACTAAGCGAACACTAGTGCACACAAACATTTTGGCCATTCTGGTTTGAACACAGATATTTTCATGTTTTATTTAAATCATGTTTTTAAATCATATTTTCATGTTTCAACAGATGAACTGTTAGCGATTATAGCATCTCTGGATAATTCATAGCCTGTGGCATACCGTTACTACTAGAAGTAGGTCTTCATTGCAGGCCATAGTTTGTTAACAATTAAAGAACCTGTGGATGATATATAGAGCAGTGGATACTTCACTATTAGAGTGAGGCCTTCAGTTCAGGCTGCAAAAGTCAGTCAAAAAAAAAAACAACAACCAAAACCTACACTAACTTTAATTTCTGCTAGCACCCCTGTGGGATTTTTAATGGTATATTAGCAACATAATATGCTATTATATAAAGTTATCATGCTCATTTTGCTATACTATTGAAGTATTTCTATAAATATTGAATTCTATAGTAAGGCACTCAATTAGGTACACATAAATGAATTTTTTGCACATCTTAATTTTTTTTTGTTCTGATGTCAAAAAATTACAAAATGATGGCCCTTTTTGTTTCTGTAAATTGGACACAATAAGTACTTTTTACCAAAATCATGTTTTTACTTTTGTTTTAGTGAGCTGCACATAAGAAATGATTAACATACATAGTTGGTTTTCTAAGTGATAAATAAGTCAACACATCCTGTACAGAGAACACACCACACACTGTTAACATATTGGAAGAAAAAAAAAAAAACATAAAATGTGGCCTGTGCAATTTTCTACGTTTTTTTCCCAACATGATAAACTAAGCAAAAAAAAAAAAATTAATAAAAAAAATGTGTACTAAAATTAGCAGGAACTATGCAATATGCATTCAAGTGTGTTTCCTGTAGAGGGTGTGCTAACCTTCCATTTGTTTTCACATTTTTGCTTACACTTATTAAGTTCCAGCATAATTTTATTACTGGCAGTGATAACGTCTAAAGGTTAAATTATTTAGTATTTCCTAGACACTGTTCAATAACTATTATTAACTACTATTAATCAGTTATTAACTATTTATTTATTAAAATTCACTAACTAGTAAAACCTACTGCTTATTCTGTATCAACAAGAAATTATTAAGTAGCTATTATTAGCTACTATTAACCAATTACTGACTACAATGCACTAATTTTTCCTTATCTACTAGAAATATTTTTCAATAACTAGTTTTCAGTATTATTCAATCATTAAGTAAGAGTTATTATTTAGTAACTACTATAAAATGTTCAGTATCTACTAGAAATTATTTAACTATTACTAACTACTATTCATTTATTAATTATCACCCTCTAATTACTATGAATTATTCACTATCAACTAAGAATTATTCAGTAATTAATATTAACTGCTATTAAAATAATTAACTATTGTTCATTCATTAATTAAGAGTTATGTAGTAACTACTACAAAATTTTCAGTATCTACTAGAAATTACTTAACTATTATTAACTACTATTCATTTATTAATTAAGAGTTATTCTCTAATTACTAGGAATTATTCACTATCAACTAAGAATTATTCAGTAACTAATATTAACTAGTATTAAAATATTATTAACTACTGTTTATTCATTAATTAAAAGTTACTATCCAACAACAATGGATTATTCAGTATTAACTAGAAATTATTCGATAACTACTATGAATCAATTATTAACTACTATTAACTCATTATTCAAAGGTTTTACTTTTAAAAGGTAAACGTTTCCAGTGTTAAACTCAGCAAATTGTGCATTAAATTGTACAGAAAAATGACATATTTAAGTTTCGGTAATATTTAAATTGATCATTTTCACTGATTCTCCAATTTTTTTTTTATTCACCTGTAAAATTACAGCATGTTTTTATTATCGGGTAATAACTTCAAAGGGTTCAACATTTTCAATTAATTTGAACAATATTGCAATAATACTGGGACTGTTTTGCACACTGATATCATGATGGGTAATTTTGGTCCCTGGTGAGACGGCAGGCCGAGTTCACCGAATCACAGAGACGGAGAGAAAAGAGACTGAAATAGCTGCTCCCTGCTGAGCGGAGAGGGTGTGAACATGTGGTCTCTGGAGAGAGAGAGAGAGGGGAAGAGAGAGAGAGAGAGAGAGACAGAGAGAGAGAGAGAGAGACAGAGAGAGAGAGAGAGCGTCTGTGTTTAAAGTTCAGAAATAAGGTTCGCCCTCGGCATGAGAACCAGAATCAGGGCCTTCATCTCCAACACGCGGAGAACCAGCGCCGGGCCAGACGGCTAAACGACACAACTTCAGCAGCGACAGCTCTCTCTCCCTCTCTCTCTCTCTCTCTCTCTCTCTCTCTCTCTCTCTCTCTCTCTCTCTCTGTTTTGTTTGCCTCAGAGATAGAGCCCGCTCTTTGATCTTGTCTCTGTTTGCCGCAGATAGAATTTGGCTCCTCCAGCTCAACTTCAGCTTGAATTTTGATACCCCCCCACCACCACCACCCCACTAAGTCTTTATCTTTCTTAATTTTTCACGGTCCCCACTCCGAGTTGCAGAAACACACTTCAATAATTTACAGCAAAAGAGATAAAGAAACCTAAATTTGACCCTTTATTACAAATAAGACTTAATATTTAATAACCACTATTATGTCTTAAAATGATGTCTTATTAAACACCTGTTAGCAAATAATACACAGTTATTAACTAGGAGTTATTATTTGGTAACTACTATAAAATGCTTTTAATCAATTATTATTAACATATTTTTAGTATTTAATTGAGTTATTTTTCAGTAACCACAATAAATGTTTCAGTAGCTACTATCAATTATTCAGTATCTATGGGAAATTATTCAGTATCTAATTTATTCAGTGACTAATATTAATGATTCATCGATGATTAAATGCTGTTCAATAAATAAGAGTTATTATTGAGCAACCACAACAAATGATTCAGTAGCCACTATTAATAATTGATTATCTACTGGAAATTATTCAGTATCTTATTTATTTAGCAACTAATATTAACTATTCATCAATTTTTAAATACTCTTTATTCAGTACCTACTGCAGTTCAATATATTCAATAACTACTTTTAAATATATAGAAATTGCTATGAATTATTATGGTGGGATGGGGGGTAGTCGCTATTATTATGGTGGGATGGGGGGGGAGTCGCTAATTAATCATTACTGAGTGCTGAACTTTAATGTACTTTGATTTCATCTCATGTTCTCATTAGAAAAAAGAAGAACTCATGCAGAAGAAGCTGAGAAGCACAAAAAACACCAGGAAACTTCCGGATTCAGGCTTTGGCAACATGTAAGACAACACAGGAACATCTCTCTCTCTCTCTCTCTCTCTCTCTCTCTCTACTGCATTGTTTATCTTTCAGCTGTAGACAGTCCAAGGTATGAAAGGCCATCACTACCAGAAGAAGGTTAAGTATAATATATAAACAGACATGTATTCTCAAAAATTTGACACAGTATCTCAAAATAATGAGTTAGATTCTTAAAAATGACTTATCTTCTCAAAATATTGTCTTACTATGCCCAATGCTAACAATTTCTCAATAATTTGACTTAATATCTCTAAATAAGGACTTATTATTTCAAAATGTTTATTTACTCTCCCAAAACATTGACCTACTATGCCAAAGTAATAACTTATTTTCTCTAAAATTGTCCTATTAGGTGAAGATAATGACTTGTTGTTCTAAAAATATGACCTAATATCTCAAAACTATGACTTACTATGCCAAGGTAATAAATTATTTTCTCACAACTTTGACTTAGTATCTCAAAAAAGTAACTTATTTTCTTAAAATGTTAACTTGCTCTGCCAAAACTAATAACTTATTTTCTCCAAAAATGTATCATAGTATATCAAAATAATAACTTATTTTGTCAAAATTCTCAAAATCTGACACAGTATTTCAAATTACTGACTTACTCTTTCAAAATGTTGACTTATTTTATTGAAATATAATAACTTTTCTCAGAAATGTGACTTAGTATTTCCAAATAATGGCTTATGTTTTTTTAAACTTATTAGCTCATTATTTTGATATAGTTTATCAATAAAATCAAGAAAAGGCATTTTTTTAGAACATAATTTTAGAAAAACTATAAGAATAAGTCATTTTGACGTATAAATCAAGATTTTAAGAAAATAAGTCATTAACTCCATGTTTTTCGGAAATAAGGTACTTTTTGTTAATATGCTATGTTAAAATGTTGACGTACTGCTCTCAGAAACAGAGAAGGAGAAACAACAACATAGGGGACTTTTCTTCTCCTCTACATGGAGGACCAAAGCCCAGCTTGCTCAGTGTGTTTGGGTCAGTTTTCTACCTGGACAGATGATGTCATCAGTTTGGAGCTTCTTCCGGTCGTAGTCTGAGCTCTAGAGTCACACAGAGAGGCTGAATCTGTCTCTATCAAAGCTCTATAATGTGAGTGATTTCAGAGGAACGCTGTGTTGACTGAAGTCTCATATCTGATAATGAAGCTCTTTTGTTTCACTGGTGATTCTTTTCTTTCTGCTCAGCTTGTTTTTATTTGTTTGTTTTTCTCCAAATGCAGATTCTGCTTTCAAACGTTGCTTAAATAACAGTTTTTAAAACACAAACTCTCGTTATGTCTCTCTCTCTCTCTCTTTCTCTTTTATCTCTTTCCCTTGTTACCTCACATTCCCTCTCTTTCTGCTCCTCTATCTTTCACTCGCCCTCTCTCTCTTTCTCTCTTTTTGTCTCTTGCACTCCTCTTTCCTTCTCCTTTGGTCTCTTTCCTTTCTCTCTTTTATCTCTTTCTCTTTTTCTCCCTTTTTATTCCTTTTTTCTTTCTCTTTTTGTCGCTCTCTCTCTTACCCTCGCTTTCCATCTACCTCTTTTTTTATCTCTGTCCCCCGTCTCCCTCTTCTGTTTGTCTCTTTTATCTCTTTTTATCTTTTTCTTTATATCTCTCTCATTTTCTTGCTCTCTTTTTATCCCTTTCTTTGTTCTTTCATTCCTTGCCTTTCTTCCTCCTTTCTCTCTTTATCTCTTGATCTTATCTTTCTTTCTCCATTTTTATCTCTCTGCCTTATTCTCTCACAAGCTTTCTTTATTTCTCTCTCTTATCGTTCCTTTCTCTCCATCTGTATTATTTCTTGCACTGTACTTCTCCCAGACTCTATCTATCGCTCTCTCCTTCTTTATCTGATTCTCTCCTCTTTCTCCATATCTGGTTTTCTCTCCTTCTCTCTCTGTGTGTCTCTCTCTCTCAGTTTCTTTCTCTCTCTCTCTTTCTCTCTCTCTCTCTGTAGGCAGTGCTGTGAGGTTTTATCACTGCTGGGTGGGAGGTGAGTGTTAGCGTGCTGTGACATGTGGCAGGCTGGATTAAGTTCAACAGGCCAACCAAGTGGCTTTCTGTCTCTTGCTGTGTGTGTGTGTGTGTGTGTGTGTGTGCATGTGTGTGTGTGTGTGTGTGTGTGTGTGGGTGTTTATTCAGTTTATTGGAGGCCTTGCTTGTTTCACAGTTGGCAAACCATCAGCTATAAAGAAATGACCTGTCCATCCTCCACCCACCTGCTCCTAGAGTTGCTGTTTAAAGCACACACAGTAAAATACTTGTAGGAAATATATATATATATATATATATATATATATATATATATAATATATATATATATATATATATATATATATATAATAAAATTTGTTGTGTGCCCTGTTTTTTTTTTTGTTTTTTTTTATTGAAATGTCATGAATTATTTAAAATTGGACTACATTAATGTGAAGAGCCCTAGCAACTCCTTAGCGACCACCAAAGAGAGCTTAGAAACCACCAGGAAACAAATAACAGACACTCAGCAATACCCCAGCAACCATCTGGGATACCATAGCAACAAACGAGCAAACACCTTAGCTACCACCTAAAATATAGTAACTATCCGGTAACACCCTAGCAACCATCTGGGATACCATAGCAACCAACGAGCTAACACCCTAGCTACCACCTAAAATATCATATTAACCATCCGGCAACACCCTAGCAACCATCTGGGATACCATAGCAACCAACGAGCTAACACCCTAGCTACCACCTAAAATATCATATTAACCATCCGGCAACACCCTAGCAACCATCTGGGATACCATAGCAACAAATGAGCTAACACCCTAGCTAGCACCTAAACTATTATAGGAGCCATCTGGCAACACCCTAGCAACCATCTGGGATACCATAGCAACAAATGAGCTAACACCCTAGCTAGCACCTAAACTATTATAGCAACCTTCCGGCGACACCCTAGCAACCATCTGGGATACCATAGCAACAAATGAGCAAATACCTTCTAGCACAGTCAGGCTAAACTAAGGAGCCAGTGATTAAATGGTGGTCTCCAACCCTGGACCAGGGGATCAGCCTTCCTGCAGGGCCTAGTTCCCACCTAAATCTGCCACCTGTTTCAGCTAATTAACTTCATCAGATGTTCCTGAGTGATTAGTTGGCATGTATGAGTGTTAAGAAAGTGTTAGGCAGCATGTTAAATGCAGGACGGTAGCCCTCCAGTACCAGGGCTGGAGAGTTTGTGCATGTTGCATGCAATTACATGTTTCCACCAGAGAGGTCACCAAATCCCCAATAAAGTCATGATACCGCTTACATCCGTCACACGTACACATTATAAGCCATATTCGTTAAACTAGATGAAACCGTAAAGCTGGTCTGTTCCGGAAACGCTTCGCAAACCAGAGCCAAAGTATTAAAGATTAAGGCGTGACAGTAAATTGCTTTTTGTGGCACACACAAACATATACCAGCACATTTTTATAATAAGGAAATACATTGTGCTTACCTGCATCGTCCCAGGAAAGGCAGCAAACGTTTAACACAAGAGGAAAGAGAGAGAGAAAGAAAGAAAGAGAGAGAATTAGTTGTGATATATAAACTGTATTTAATTTTCAAGTTCATGAACATTATAGAGGCTTTTTAAATGAAACAGTAGAAGCCATATCGCCCCCTACGCTTCCTGTAGTGTATTACAGTCTGTCAGAATGACTGTGTGGATCATATGAACATTATAGAGGCTTTTTAAATGAAACAGTAGAAGCCATATCGCCCCCTACACTTCCTGTAGTGTATTACAGTCTGTCAGAATGACTGTGTGGATCATATGAACATTATAGAACATAATAGACCACATGTTCACTTTTTTCTACAACCAACTTTGTCAATGTCGAACCAATTTTGTAAACAGAAAAACAAAAGCGTTTTAGTTTGCAATGCAGTTGGTCAATGTTGCAATTTGGGGTGGTCAACATAGCTGCCGGACTGCGTTCAGTACAAATACAGAGCATCAGAATGTGAACGCAGTGGTCAATACTCATGTTTGTGTGGTGTTTATGTACAGGTATGACCACATTGTTGGTCACACACAGAGAACTTGGTGCACTTTTTCCTCTGGTTTTGTATTATGCTTAATAACTCATACAGGGCATCTTAACTCATTGTTAGTGCTGAGCAAGTGTGCATTGTATATATAGAGCACGCCTTAATCCATATGGAATAGGCCATTTACACTAGATTAGCACCTTCTTACTGTGTTTGGGGCTTTATGGCGTATCGCATTATATGAAGATTAGAAGAGATTCACACATTTATGGATTTACTGAAGTGTGTGAAACTATTGTGTTTTTCCCGGAGCTCGCGCTAAACTCATGTCAGTTTTTAATGCCAGGTGCGAATACTTTTCCTGCTGCAATCCATACAAACTCAATACTTATATACTATTTTTTATTTTATTTTTATATGTCCACTTTGTGACATTTTTGATAACACTCTGATTGAGCTCCACCACTGGACCATTAATACACTTGCATGTACATCTGGTGTGTATTTTTATGATGGCTAGTTTTTCAAGCCAACTCATGGTTCATCATAATCTTCTTATTATTACTACACTCAAAAAATAAAATGTTTCTTGTCCCATAGTTTTCGAGCTAGAGCCACAAAACTGCAGGATCGTAGGTCCTGTGCCCATGGCGTGTGCTTGTGCTTTTCTAAGCGGTCTGACATATGTTTTTTGTAAAATTCAAAATTTTAATTTTTTCCCTCAAGAAATGAACGGTGGAATGTTCGGAACATTCGAGTCAAATTGACACAAGTGATGTCACAGTGGACATCTTTCACACAGACACTCATTTACAGTACACACGGACTCGCACACTTACAGCCTGATGCGCAGCAATAACAGCACAAACGATGAATTTAAGGTGGCACTGCATTTAAGGTGGAACTGAGTTTAAGGTGGCACTGAGTGTAAGGTGGCGATGCTTTTGAGGTAGCACGGAATTTAAGGTGGCACTGCTTTTATGGTGGAATTGCATTTAAGGTAGCACTGAATTTAAGGTGGTAGTAAGCGCATTTGACCATAGAAACACAAATGTTGAGTATTTTCTCAGTTACAAATTAAAATAACCATTGTGTTATCTTTAATGCTGCTTTAATGTATTATGGTCCTTTCCTTCACAACAAGCATAAAACATCGCTAGTAGTGCTGATATCTCGTTAGCTAGTTAGCTAAATTTCCCTTTCCACCTTAAATGGTCTGAGGTGCCAGAATGTAACTGCTGCTCCATTTAAGGTGGAACGGGAAAATTTGAACAAGAATCTGGTGAATATCTGACTTCAGCTTCATATCACTGAAGAATTAGGGGTGGGTGATAATAAATAATTGCCCCCCTCTTTGAAGGCATATGATGCCCTAAATGTAACTAAAGCCCAGCAGTGAGGAGCTGAACTTTACCCTCCTCTGCTGTCACTGCAGACTGGCAGGGTCGCCTACAGAGCAGCGCTAGTAGCTGTTAATGAAGTGATGCTCTTTTTATTTGAGGGTCTCATTTCAGAGGGAAGATTTCAGCCACTACCCCTCGTAGCTCAGCTCTAAGGGGCAAGAAGGCACTCAGAAACAAGGGGTAGTTGTAAAAATGAGAAAAAGGACTGGGCCCAAGTTTATGGTAGATCTTGGAGATGGTTGTTGCTTTAGTTTGTAGTTTGATGTGGTCAGCACTGTAGTTGTTTGGAGTTTGATAGGGACTCTGCAGTTTAAGGTTCAAAGGGGTCATTCAGAGCAGTTTGGTGTGAAACGCTCTGTTCTAGAGAAACTTAGAGTCAGAATTGTTCACAGTGGTGGTGATAGGAACCAGACGTCCACCTCTAAAAGCTCCCTCACAGAAAGTTACTACATGAAAGGGTTACAAATACACTGCCTGAGATGCCTTAGACATTGGTTTATGATAGTTTTGAGAAGATTTTGGTATTGTTTGAAGTGTTTTCATGGTGGGGAGGCACATATAGGGTGTGGTAAGGCAAAGAAATCCCCGGAGAAAACTTAATTCTACAGACTATTTTACCATCATCAACATTACAGAAGACATGTAGGGTCACTGGTGGTTTTGGAGAGTAAATAAAATGTGTCGTAGACATGGCGACCCCTGGTTCCTATCACCACCACTGTAAAGACATCTGAGTGGGTCCGTTGCTCTACAGTGAAGCACTCTGAACGACTACGGTGGTCGCCTAAGCAGTTGTTTTATGGGGTCTGCGTTTTAAAGTAGTTTATAAAGTGACCGGCTCAGCGTTGGTGGTATATTCAGTAGTTATTTAGTTTGATGGGGAGAGATTTGGTACACATGCTAGTTTGATGGGGTCAGCGCTGGCCGTATGTGCAGCAGTTCTGAAGGCACAGCTTTGCGGCCCGTGCACCTCTTCTCCATCTGGTCACCGCCTCTGAGCTGTCCTCGTTAATTAGCTCTCCGGAGTGCATGCCCTGTGGTCAACACACATGCACACACGCACAGTGTGTGTGTGTGTGTGTGAGCAGAACAAACCCCTTGTATAAAAAAAAAAAAACACGATGTTGCAGCCGCAGCATCTCACCTCATTGTCTATTCATAGATCTAATTAAGACTTTGTCTATTTCTCTTTTATATAAGTGGCGGCTTTTCTGCAGTCGGGGAAATTAGGCCTCGCTAAATTAATAACATAAACGCTCAAGCAGCGATGATCAAGTGTCCTATTAGAGCCGGGCTGAATTACTTATGTGTGACTGTGTTTCTCGCACGCCTGCTTCACTTTTAATGAGCAATTTTCTCATCAGCCCCCCCCCCAACACCACCCCCCCCCTCGATCTCTCTCGCATTCTTGCTCATTACTTCACAAAGACAAGTCGGTCAAACGGCTTCAGCGGCAGAAGGTCACCGTCTCTATTTCAGCTCAGGAAGCGTAATGTTCCTCTCAGAGCCGCCACGAAGTGAGCCGACGTTAAAGTGGCTGTTCAGCATAAAAGCCAGTTTGACCCAAATCCCACCCACCTCCACCGCCACTCCACCTCTGTCTCCCTCCCTCAACCTTCTTTTTCTGTCTCTTTCTCTCCCTCCCCCCTTACTCTCCCTCTGTCTCTCACTCTGTCTACTTCATTTTCTGTCTCTCTCCTTTTTTCTCTCTATCCATTTCTTTTGCTCTCTTCCTTTTTCTGTCTCTCTATCTCTCTCCCTCATTTTACTCTCTCTTGCCCCCTTTCTCTCTCTCCCTTCTTAAACACTCTCTCACTCTGTCTCCCTCCCCTTACTCTCTCTCTCTCTATGTATCTCGCTCTGTCTCTCTCTCTCTCTTTCTCTCTCTTTATCTGTCTCCCTCCTTCCTAAACTCTCTCATTCTCTCACTCTCAACCTCTTTTTTCTGTCTCGCTCTCTCCCTCCCCTTTACTCTCTCTCTTTGTATCTCACTCTCCCTCCCCTTACTCTCTCTCTATGTCTCTTGCTCTACTTCATTTTCTCTCTCTCTGTCTCCCTCCCTCTTTATCTCTATCCATCTCTTTCGCTGTCTCGTCCTTTTTCTTTCTGTCTCTCTTTCTCCCTCCCTCTAACTCTCTCTCTTACTCTCCCTTTCTCGCTCCCCTCTTTCCATCTCTCTCTGTCCCTCCCTTTACTCTTTCACTAGGTCTCTCTATCTCCCTCCGCCTTAAACTCTCTATGTCTCTCACTCTCTATCTCCTTCTCTCTCTCTCTATCTGTTTCTCTCCGTCTTTCTCTCTACCCAGGTCTTTTACTCTCTCTCCCACAGCCTTACTCTCTCTCTCACTCTTCCTCCCCCACTTTCCCATCTTTTTCCCTCTCTCTCCTTTGCCTTTTCTCTCTTTCACTGCATTTCTCTCTCACCCTTTCTTTCTTTATCTCTCTTTCCCCTCCCTTTTTCTCTTTCTCTCTCCCTTTAATTTTCTCTTGTCCCTTGACCTCACTATTTCTACCTCTCTCCCTCTCTATTCTTTTTCTCTTTCTCTTCTTTTTTCTTTTTCATTTCTTCCTCTCTCCCTCCCACTTTTTTCCCATCTTTCTCTCTCTCACACACACACACACCTTTCTGTCCCTCCCTCTTCTCTTTTTTCCCTCTTCGCTTTCCCTTTTCCTCTCTTTCCATCTGTCTTTATTTTTATCTCTCTCATTATCTCACACTTCTCTCTCTCTCTCTCTCTCTCTGTTATTCGGACACTCTCAGTCCAGATGAGCGACGGGTGACCCGCAGTCCATTTCCTCTCTCGGCAGGAAGTGACCGCTCGCCCTCCATGCAAACGGGTGGAGGAAAGTGATATGAGAGGAAGAGAGAGGCATGAGAGAGAGAGAGAGAGAGAGAGAGAGAGAGGTGTAATAGAAATATATGAATAGAGATCTGAATGGAGAGTCAGTAATGGATTTTTCTCTCCCTCTCCCGTATTTTCTATTCCTCTCTCATTCACTCCATCTCTCTCCTTCTTTCTCTTCAGATCTCTTTCTCTCTCTTTCTCCTGCTTGATCTCTCACTTTCTTTCTCTATCCTTTTTTTCTTTCTCTCTCCATCTCTCTCTTTCTTTCTGTCCGTCTCCCCTACCTGTCTCTCTCTCTTCTTTATTTTTTTGCTCCTTCTTTCTTCCTCTCCAACTCTCTGTATCTCTCTCCATCCTCTTTCTCCATCTCTCTCTCTCCCCTTTCATTCTGTCTTTTGCCCTTTCTTTTTTCTCTTGCATTTTCTGTCCTCCTTTCCTCCTTCTTTTTTTCTCTCTCTTACCCTTCTCTTCTTTTTTTCTCTCCTCCTTTCTTTCTCTCCCTCTTTCTTCTCTCTCTCTCTCTTTCTGTCTCTTTTCCTTTCTTTCTTTTTTCTTTCTCTCTCCTTCTCTTCCCCCTCCTCTCTATTTTCTCCTTTCTCTATCTCTCCCCTTTTTTTCTTTCTCTCGCCCCTCTCTCCTTTACTTTCCCTGCTTCTCTCTCTCTCTCTCTCTCTCTCTCTCTCTCTCTCTCTCTCTCTCTCTCTCTCTGTTCCGTGTGGTTGCCCCTGGCTGGCCAATCACTTCTCTGGCTCGTTGCATGTCCTGTGGGGTCTCGAGAGGTCCAGCAGGCCGTCTGCTTTGTGCCCGAGTGAAATTGTGGCTCTGATTGACCACTGAAGGGAGACCGTTACAAAGGGCCGTGATTTGCTATACATCAAAACTCCAACAATCAATCTCTCTCTCTCAATCTTTATCTTTACCTTCTCCTTTGATGCTTAACCCCTATGGTACCTCATGGTGTGCATGCCTTGAAACACCTGCTCCTATTTTTTAATCAAAAGCCAATAAGTGACTTTTTCAAAAGTTTTTAAAAGCTACAGAAAAAATGTGCCTCCTAACAACCACCTGGAAGACCTGGTCGACCCCAAAACTGCCCCCATCAGATAAACAGCACTTAAAGCTTTCATCTCTGAGAGAGAGGAGAAAATCAAGCTGCTTCAGATCTGAAAACATCCACAGGTGTTTCTGTCCATCCTTCCACTGTGAGAAGACGACTCAGCGCTGTGGGTCTGAAAGGATGTGTAGCTGATCAAGAAGAACCTCACTGAGAAAAGGAGACGGACACATCAAACAAAGAAGCTGAACGATGGACTGACCACCCCAGAGTCCAGACCTCAACACCACTGAATGTGTTTGATTACTTCAGAAAATGATCAACCAACTCTGATTATTGGACAGTGCTGCATATGGTAAGTGGACTTGATCAATGACAATGAGTGTAGGTATAAAGTAGGTACCTAATTAAGTGGCCAGTTAGTATGTTCTGTAGTACAATATATCAGAATGACATATAACTCTGGACATCTAAGGGTTCAAATCTGACTCACCAAAGACTCTCATATATAAACTCATAATGAATTCTCTCCTGCTCTTTAAAAGCGCCTTGTGTAAATCCGTCTCCTCTGTTTGTCAAAAAACGCCTCCAGCCGCCTCGAAATACCGACACTGCAAATTCTCTAATAACTGTGCGGTTTGGAGAGGGATTATACCGAGCACCTGGTTAAACCTCTGGCAGAAAAAAGCCCCTCTATCCCCCCACCCAACCCCCCCCCCGTGATTGCCTCTGCTAAGCCAAATCGCTAAGCCAAACCGACACGGCCGGCCGAGCGTCGCTGAGCTGCATGAATAAATAAGGGATCAAATAAATAAACAACAAACGTTTGTTCCGCACCGCCGGCCGCTTAACGTGCCCCGGGCTTCCAGTTCCATCTTGTTGGGGCTGAGAGCTGCAGGCAGGTACACAGCTCTGTCCACGCTAAACAGCAGAGGGGAACAGAGGAGAACCGGGGATCACAGACACTCACGTCTATCTTCAGCTTTGAGACTTCCTGAATGGTTCTTGGCTTGGCCATACGGTTCTAGGTAATCCTTTATAGTCCTAGAGAACACTGAGTAAAATATTAAACATGTTTGGATGATATCGAGCCTGAGTGTTGCATTAAAGAAAGCTTACATGAAAAATATAAGAGATAAATATGATAAAACGCGGCTTAAAAACTGCTGAACAGACCTATTTGAGAACTAAGTGGGTGTGGCTAATGAGCAGCTTGATTGACAGCTCTTTATTCAACTCTTCTAGCCTGCTCCACCCCTCATACAGAACTAAAATCATTATCCAGCTTTTTTGGGATGCTAACTGGACAAAAACAGACACGGACAAACAGACATGCAGACGGACGAAGCAATGGGCGAAGGAACGGATGAGCAGACATCCAGATGGACAGACGGAAGAATGAACAAACAAATAGATGGATGAAGTAACACGTGAAGGAACGGTCAAACAGACATCCAGATGGATGGACGGAATAAGAAATGAGCGAATGGACGGACGAAGCAACAAACGAACAGACGCGCAGGTGGTTGGATGAACGAATGAACGATTGAACAAATGGACGGGCAGACGATGTTTATGAAATTTTTATTTGTTACATATATATCTTTATATAGCAGACTTTAAAGTAGAAACTGATGAGCACTGCTATGATAATGCTAATTTTGGCTAGCTATGAGATTCAGTCTCTAAGGGACTTGCAGAGTCATGTTAGCAGCAAGCTAACGATGGTGTACATTCAATCCTTGCAATCCCTCAGCAAAAAGAGTCATTTTTCTTTGCTTTTGTCTTTTGTTGTTGTCATCGCATGGCAGCCAATCAAAAGATTGAATGCCCTATCCAGCAGATCCAATCAAAGCAAGGATTTAGCTTTACAGACCCGCCCACACCACTGTGGTTTGTTTTTGGAAGTGTGACCGCTGTCATTGAGTTCAGTGTGATGGCCTCCCCATCACATGAAGCAGTCAAGCTGGGAGGGTGAAGGCTCAATGTTGGCTAGCCTCGCACTGAGTGATGGTTGGAGAGGAGGGGTCATCCAACCCACCCAGATAGAGGACAGTTATGCTCTCTTGGACTCCTGGACACAGATGACTGGGGCATCTGAAGGAACTCACAACCACGGTTGCACCACTTGTGTTCGGCGATGCACTGAGTAGTTTCCTAAAGACTCATCGAATGGCTGTGAGGTCAGACATTTACAGCCCTGCCAATCAAGTGTCAGCGTCACAGCTTAATAAGACACAAACTGCCCTGCAAGCATGCTTTGAAGTACAAATGCAGCTTCATCCAGCCGGGAGGCAGCCACGATAGCTGCAATCTGTACGAATGATGATCCTGCCGGACACACTGATCCCTTCCCTCCATCATCCCTCGACCCCCTGCACCCCCACCGCACCCCTGCGCTGCAGCCGTGGGTCTGTGATTGGCTCACTCCGGGAAGCCTGGCGGTCAGCGCTGAGAAATGCTGAGGCGTACGGGGCGTGGACGAAGGGATCGCTCAGCGGGTGAGGGAACAGGCCTGCATCCACAATAAAACCCAAAATAGCAACACATCTTCCCCAACCATGGCCTGAAACAGGAGGAGGGAGAACAGGGGGCGGGAGGGGAGGAGGAGGAGGATGATGATCGCGATGAAGATGGGGTGTAACGGTACATGACTTCATGACATGATGTGTACCGTGGGGTTTCCACCTTGATACATTTTGGATGCAGAATTAAAGAAATTCCAATGTTTGTTTTGCTTTTGGGTCAATTACAAATCCGAGATTTCAAAATTATACTAAATTTTAAAAGTAGCCTATATAATCATATAAATAAAAACGGGATCATTGATTTTACCCAGAAAATGTCAAGCGGCGCAACAACACATTGACGCTTAGAACCCAAAGCCCACATTTTGTGGGCAATGTGTATAGCTGCCTTCTAGCCTTCACACCTTCAGAACGGTATAAGCTAAAGACGTGCACATATCAGAACACTCAGCAGGCCTGGGCCTCACTAGCCAGTGTCAGATCAACAAGTCGTGACCCAAAATGCTCTGATTTAGCCTTTAGGTTACAATGAATGGTAAAAACAGTAATGTGACTCATACATCAGCGCACTCAGCAGACCCTGCCCTCACTAACCACAGTGATGTCATCCATCTGTGACCAAGCACTAGCCAGTAATCCAGCTCCAAAATCACCCCAAATCCACTCCCTACCATTATATTAGCTGTTAACCTTTCGCCTTTACATTATAACAGCAGGTTATAAGAGTGACATGATTCACATATCAGCACACTCACGATAGTAAACATGCAGCTCAATTTGAAATACAAAAATAAAGCCTGTCTTGCTGTTTCAGTTTTAGCAAATGCAAGAGGACAGAAAATCAATAAAAAAATATTGCCACCTTATGCTAATTATTTATTTTTACTCAATAATAAGCAGTAGAATACATCACCATCAAAATTCTAATTTTCAGCTCACAGACACTTTAGACAAAGCATTTCTGAAAAGGGATCTGAGGTGACATTTCTTTTCCAGACCTGTATAAGCAGATTTTTTTGCAGGTGCTAAGTAAATTTTTGTCAAACTCATGAAGATACCAAAACAAGTAAATCATATTTTCATAGGCTCTTATACACCACTACTGAAAACATGTGTAGTATTTGTAGTTGGACACCAGTATAAACCTTTATTCTTGAACTCATGGTTATATTTTTCTTTCTAAATAAATTAGATCATAATAAAAATAATAATACTAAAAACAACATATTTTCATGATTTTCCTGGAGTCACACCGCTTGACATGGTAAACTGAACCAGCCTAACCATAATTCAAAAAATGACAAGATTTTCAATATTTTTGAATGATCTTGGTTTTACACCTCGAGGATTACTTGTTTATGATGCATTACGCCTATTCCTTTGTAAAAAACGTCAAAATAAAAGTGCTTTGAACTGAGCCGAATGCTTTTAAAACTGCCCTATTCAGCAGGATATTATGATTTTTAAGGTTTAAAACTATTTTATTTAGAATTCTACAAGGCTAAATTACCATTTTACTTAATCTGCAAATACGGTTGGACGGTCACACCACCTGACATTTATAGACTTTGGGAGGCAAAAATCACAATTTTTATTATGTTTTTTGCACTTAATTGATTCACATAAATCAGACACTGCATAATCATGTGATAAATGTTGCTGCTCATCTCACTCTGACTGGACTCACTATATGCAAGTGCATCATTTTCGAATTGGATTACTTGTAGTGAGCATGTAAACAGAGATTTTACATCAGATTGTTGAGTAGAGTGAGATATACATTGTCTTAATCTATAATCGGAATGTATTCAATCTGATTGGAAAAAAATTTGCATGTAAACTTAGCCAATGTCCTCTGTTTTGTGGCTGAGCAGTTGTTGCTCCTTGATGTCTCCACTTCACAATAATAGCACTTACGGTTGTCTAGGGCAGATCTAGCAGGGCACAAATCTCACAAACTGAATTGTGGCAAAGGTGGCATCCTATAACAGTGCCATGTTTACTCTCTGAGCTCTTCAGTACGACGCATTCTACTGCCAGTGTTTGTCTGTGGAGATTGCATGGCTATGGGCTTGATTTTATACATCTGTTAGCATTCAAGTGTGCACTCCTGATTTTCGATTGCTAAAAAACCGTCCTCAAAAGATGTTTTTTCTTTCCGCAAAACAAGACACGCACAATAACCTTGAATCAAATCAGAGTATCTCTTTTTTTAACTCACAAACTCAATGCAGCATAAATTGAAAGTTTAGGACCTGCACTTTCCACACAATTCCTCCCCTTGATTCAATGAGATACAAGTCAGCATTAATCCCCATCAAATTACAGCATGCTTTTATTGTCACCGGCAATAAACATGATCTCTAAGTGTTAAATCAGGTTAGAAGCACTTGCGAAAACACACGCTGTACTCTTTTAGGAATGAATATTTACTACTTGCATAGCAAAGGCACAAACGCCACAGGCGACTGCACGGGGGGAAACACATTTCAGTTGTAAGAACGCCCTGCAGTGTTCTGGAGGAAAAAAAAAAAACAGCTGAACAGATGAAAAAAAGGGGGGCAAATGGGGGGAACAGTGTCACGAAACTTTCCAGAGGAATCAGAAGTAGATATTAATTTTGGAAGAAGTTGAAGTTCAGGCATATTAGTCACAGTAATGCTCTTAGCAGTGAAATTACTTTGGAAGTTCCAAAGCACACGGCGACTACGCTAATCACCGGGGAGTCCGACGCTGGTAATTTCTCCAGAAATTGCAGTAGATAACCATGAAATACTTTTTCAGCTCTGGGAGGGGAGGGGGCTGAGACGTTGTGCATCTAAATATGCCGTATGTTCTGGAATTGGAAAATAAGGCCACACTCAGGGATATGGGTTACCCACAAATTCAATTTTCTGGTCGTTAAAAAGCAATTCCCAAAAAGAGAGAGAAAAGCTAATCAAAACGTCCGGGATAATTGCTATTCACTGAAGCCTTGAGAATCCGATTGAATGTTTAAGTGAAGGGATGTTGCCATGGCGCCATGCAGGGTTCAGGGAGGGCCAGTGATGCGGCTCGTTGTGGGGCAATCTAACTCTGGCTTGGGAATCGATTCGGTGCTGTTGAAGTCAATGGCCACACATATGGCACAGTCTCATAATAAATGATGTACATCTATATTTAGCTTTTAATAAATCTGGAGATTTGTAAACAGAACCTTATTTGTGCCATTTGTTTTATAAAACATGGGATTACTGTAGTTCATTGTTAATTCTACAGTTTATTTTGTAGCACGGGATTAATATAACCTGAGGTTATTCCTACAGTTCATGTTTTAGCATGGGATTAAAATAACCTGGGGTTATGTCTAGGGTTCATTTCATAGCACAGGATTAAGATAACCTAGGGTTAATACTACAATACACTTTATAGCAGGAGTGTTGTGTTGCATGCTGGGGGTTATGAAACGGGCTAATATTAATAACAAATTCAAATAATGCTGTGGGCCATATAGGATTGTGCCAAGGGCCTGACATGGCCTGTTTGACACAAGGGCTTTATAACATGGGATTATTTTAACCTGGAGTTATTTCTATGGTTTATTTCATAGCACAAGATTAAGACATCTTGAGGTTATTTCTAGGGTTCATTTTATAGCATGCAATCAAGAGAACCTGAGGTTAATCCTACAATATGCTTTAGAGCACAGGATTAATATAATTTGGGGTCATTTCCATGGTTTTCTTTATAGCACGGGATTAATATAACCTGGGGTTAAAGTTGTGATTTATTTTACAGTACAGGATTAATATAACCTGGGATTAATTCTACAGTTTGCTTTATAGGACAGGATTCATGTAACCGGGGGTTGTTTTCATGGTGTCCTTCATAGCACATGATTAATATAATACAGTTTTTTTTTTTCTACAGTCCTTTTTATAGTATAGGATTAATATAAACTTGTGTTAATTCTAAGGTTTATTTTATATATGGGATTAATATAACCTGGGGTTAATTCTAAGGTTTGTTATATAGAACGGGATTATTATAACCTGAGGTTGACTGTATGGTTTTTATAGTACAGGACCGATATAACCTGGGGTTAATTCTAAGGTGTGTTTTATAGTACAGGATTATTATAACCTGGAGTTAGTTCAATGATTTGTATTATAGAATGGGATTAATAAAACCTGGGGTTAGTTCTATGGTTTGTTTCATAGTGGGAGACTATTATAACCTAGGGTTAATTTTATGGTTATAGTAAAGGATTAATGTAGCTACAGACCATTTTATAGCAGGGGATTAATATAATCTGGGATTATTTCTATGGTTAATTTTGTAGTACAGGAATTATATAACCTGCCATTATTTGTCCCTTTATTTTTATAGCAGGCATTCATATAACTTGAGGTGATTTCTACTTTTCAAATAAAAGCGGTTAATGTTTTGGTTGTTTGAGACTTGCTGTACAGTTCAAAATTGCAGTACCCCTCTCAAAACCTCACTAGATTGAATATGTGAATATGTATTGCCATATCTACACAGTACATCAGTTTAAGGGTAGATGCTATAGTAGAATACGCAGCAAGCCCAACAGATAAAACGGTGTTTAACCCCATTAGACTGCTGCAGTGATGTTCATATCTGAGAGCAAATTAATTTCCCTCTCACATTAAATTTATTGCAAAGGTTAAAGACTGATAGCAAAAGTCAACCAATTTAGAAGCTTAATTAGTTATCATAAAAGTGTTAAATCCATGCTCGTGTTTTAATCACTGAGGGAGACCTATCCCAGAATCCAATTTTATGCAAACCGCAAATCAAGTATAGGTCAAGTCGATTAAAATTTTACAGTCAGCACAAAAAAGATGCGAGTGAAGCGGAGTTTGAGAAAGTGTGAGTGAACATCGCGGGTTAAATGTCTCCTCTGAGTTCAGCACATACTCCCACAGATTTCTCAGAAGCCTGAAAAACAAAATGTATATGTTTTTCAATATTTAGTGTGTCACTCTTTACCTTTATTGCAGCTTCCATTCTTTGCAGGGGACCCACTTTTCTCCTTAGTCATGTCCAAGTCCACCCACTAGCTAGACACAATGCTAACAAGCTGGGAGGGTGAAGAACTCTGAGACACGTGAAGCACCAGCTCATTTTTACAAACTCCCACTAATGCAACATCATTGGACAGCTCAGCCTAGCAACAACTTAGCAATCACCTGGGATAACCTTGCAATATCCTAGCAACAACCTAGAAACTAAATGGGATAACACACTAATGACTTAGCAACGCCTTAGCAACCACCTGGGATAACCTAGCAATATCCTAGCAACAACCTAGCAACTAAATGAGACAGCATACCAGTGGCCTAGCAGTGCCTTAGCAACCACCTGAGATAACCTAGCAACAACCTAGCAACTAAATGAGATAACATACCATTGGCCTAGCAGCACCTTAGCAACCACCTGGGATAACTTTGCAATATGCTAACAACAACCTAGCAACTACATAAGATAGCACACCAGTCGCTTAGCAACGCCATAGCAACCACCTGGGATAACCTAGCAATATCCTAGCAACAATCTAGCAACTAAATGAGGTAACATACCAGTGGCCTAGCAACATCTTAGCAACCACCTGGGATAACCTAACAATATCCTTGCAACAACCTAGGAACTAAATGGGATAACATACTAATGGTTTAGCAACACCTTAGCAACCACCTGGGATGCCATAGTAGTTGCCTAGCAACACCTTTCAATGCACAGTCACTGTTTATTTGCCATGTTTAACATATTGGGAAAAAATAAAACAGTAAATGCAGCCTGGGCAGAAGATACAGCACATTTAATATGTCATGCCTTTTTTCCATTGTGTTGAATACAGCATAGAAATAGAAACTATGCTCTAAAAAATACAGAAAATTGCCATATTTAAGTTTGTTTACTGTAGAAAATTAGTTATTTACTTAGAACATCAACAAAACATATAATTGAAGTGGAGGCATTCAAACTTTAGCTTACGACTGTATGTAATAAAATAACAACACCTTAGCAACCACGTGGGAAACCATACCAATGGCCCAGCAACACCTTAGCAACCACTTAGGATGACATAGTAACGGACAAGGAACACCTTGGCAACCGCCTGGGAAATCATACCAATGGTCTAGCAACTTGTAAGTAACCACTTAGGATGACATAGTAACAGCCAAGCAGCATCTTAACAACCACCTGGCATGTCATACCAATGGCCTGGCAACACCTTAGCAACCACCTGGGAAATCATACCAATGGCCAAGCAACACCTTAGCAACCACTTAGGAGAACATAGTCATGCCCAAGCAATACCTTAGCAACTACCTGGCATATCATACCAATGGCCTAGCAACACCTTAGCAACCACCTGGCATATCATACCAATGGCCTAGCAACACCTTAGCAACCACTTGGGAAATCATAGCAATGGCCTAGCAACACCTTAGCAACCACTTGGGAAATCATAGCAATGGCAGAGTAACACCTTAGCAACCACCTGGGATATTCTATCAAATTTCACAGGTATGATGCACACATGTCATATGCAACACAATGCTCGTCACACACTTGTGAACATGTCTTAACATGACCTATAGCACTCATCAGTGGTCAGTTTCTGACTACAGCACTGCTCTTGGCTGGATATTTGTGGGTGGCAGACCACTCTCAACCTAGCAGGGACACGGATACCATACAAAACCCCAGAAACGCCACTGTACCAAATACCCTCTGTATCCAAAACACCGCTGCAGTGTCCATTACTGCACTCCAGCTGCCTGAAAATTGCAGCTTCTGTATTCCTACAGGACACAGCGCTCCGCACTAAATCGCCCTCTCTTTTACATGTTTCTGAAGACTCTCTATCTGATCAGCAGAAAGCTATTATGAAATCTACTTACTGCAGACTGTAGAAGCAATGCATGATTAAAATTGCCTGCCTGTCTTAACCAATGTTCAGGATCAGTGAGCCGTGACATCACAATCCAAACCGATCCCTATCCAATGAACGGATGTTGTTGTACCCTGACGAGCGGGCTCTAAACCAATCACGGCAGAGCGTCCTTCGAGAGCTGACAGCAGCGTATGATTGCCTTTGACAGAGTTAATTCGCTAAAACACATAGCAAGGTCATGCATTTGCGGCCTTTGAATATTAAACAAGATCCCCCCATGGGGGGAGTATTACATAAAGTTAATTAATTTTTCATAGCAATCATTCATATTTTACAGCACAGCTTGTAGGATTTGGTGTTGCAATTACTCGCAATGGTTGATACTTGAGGGCAGGACGGGGGGAGGAGTGTTTGAGCGTCCGTTGTCTAAACATCTGTGCGCTGTCACGTTGCTGAACTTTCTAGAACCAAGAGCTGAAGTACTCCACTGTGTGTAAACACTGCAGGCAGATTCCATGTAATCACTTCAAATGACCTCCCAGTCTGACCATACACTAATTTTTCATTTTAAAGTGTCTCAAAAATGCTAACATCGCTAATAACAGTTGGTAAATCAAGCTGGTTAGCAGACGCAAAACCATGACTATTAGAGCTAGGTCTTCAGTTCAGGCTATAAATGTCAAAACACCTCTACGATAATGCTAATTTCTGCTAGCACCTCTATGGGATTTCTAATACTATGCACCTAACTTTGCTAATGCACCTTAACTTTGGCTGTTCCGGATGTAAACGTATATTTTACATTGCAGCAGTTCTATGGTGACTTATTCAGCAAAGAGTCCTGACATAGAGCTGCTGCCGCTGTTCTCCATTCCTAACAACCACCCGAAACCTACCAACAATCTAGCAACTGCATGGGATAACATACTAATGCTTAGCAAAACTTTAGCAACTACCTGGGATAACCTGGCAACATCCTAGTAACAATCTAGCAACTGCATGGCACAACTTACTAATTGCTTAGCAACACCTTAGCAGCCGCCTGGGATGCCATAGCAGTCACCTAGCAACAACTTTTAACAACCCGAAACCTGGTTAGACTATGACTAAATGACATATCTAATGACAACATTCACTTAATGTTAGCCACATTAGCATTGTTAGGTACTCCTTTATTACTTTCCTGTTGATCCTGAAAGCTGCTACCTCTGGCTCTCATGGTCAAGCCTGTGCTGGTCAAGCGCTGGTTTAACTGGTCACCCAAGCATGGTCATGCTGGTTGACCAGCACATCAGCAACCAAAACACAACACATGCTAGTTTCTCTGGCAGGGAATTTATTACCCAAATGCAATCACTCCTTTTCACCAATCATTAACACCTGCTTTGCGACCCATTCTCCACAGGTCGAATGAGACACTCACTGCACTGTACCACCTTTTCTCAATCTATGAATCCTGTCGCACACCCTGCAGGTATTTATAGCCCAATCATCCTTGTGCAGCGCCACCTGCAGGAGCCTGAAGTTACAACCACCTTGAACAAATTCTTGTGACTAATACTTTGTCCTGCTTATTTATTACTATTATTTATTTCTCACTACAATACCCAGCATGCAAAGGTGCAAATAAGTCAAGCACTGGGAACCGTGTGGTGTCCCCCAGTCCTAGCTAATGAGATATAATATGAAAATTGCAAGCATTAGTATTTCAAACAGCCTAGAATTCACTCCAAAGCTTTTCTAAAGTTCCTCCCACCTTCAAGATACATCATCAGGAGGGGTTTTGCTCATTTTCAATCTCACTCTAGAGACCACAGCACCGCTGTAAGATACTAGCAAGCATGTCTGTAACATACACTTTCCATTCTTTTCTAGGAATAAAAGTTGCTTTAAATTTGACTTGGAAAGGTTTGGTAACACTTTACCTGAAGGGTGTCAACACATTCATAGCATCTTACATATACACTTCATAACATGTTCATGCTCAATGTTTAAATTAACATTCATAAAGCATACGTGATTTACATGACATTAACGTAGATTACTGTCATTTTACATTTTTCATTTTACCGATCAAAATAAAAGTCCTCATTTTTTATTTGGAGAAACTATTATTTTCATTAAAAATTGTGTTTTTTGTGTATTAAACATTGTGGCCCTGTAAAATTCCTTCATGCAGTGAGTCCCACCATCATACTAAGATTCAGTTGAAAGCATATTTACACTCCGTACAGCAAAGTGACATATAAAGCAACAAATGTTTAAGAAACAACAAATAATTAAAAGAAGTTAAAATATACATGAAATGTGTCTCAGTGTCAAAGCACTTACTGACAAAAGGTATGACGTAAGGTCAGTTTCATTTTGGCTGTCCAGAAATTAGGTGTTTTACTGAAAATAATATACTTGTTCAAAATAAAAATGTATGACTTTTATTTTGAAAAATGTATCATAGTCAAAATCACATAGTAGTCCATATTCAAATAATGTCAAACATGCAAACTTTATAAACGTTGATTCAAACATTCATTCACATGTTATAAAGTGTTTATGTAAGATGTTAATAATGTGTAATGACACCCTTCTAGTAAAATGTCACGAAAAAATCAATTTTAATATTATTTGCATTCGTTACACATTCAGTCTGTTTAGTCGTGCCTGAAGCGGCAGGACAAGAAGATCTACAGGCTTTTGCGGATAGATATGGGCTCCTCCGATATGCAGATAAGTGCGATGTAAAGTACAAGATCTTCCAAATCTGAAAGAGAAGCGTATGCCAAGAGCATGAAGAATGAAGCGCATGAGGAGTGGAAATCAGATTTCACTGGCTGTATGAAGGCAGCATTCTCAGAACCAGATCTCAGCCTGTTGACTGTGGAGGAGCGCTGAAAAGACCCGCAGCTCTTTCAGACCGGGCTCAAACTAGCCTATATATTCCTTGATTTCGGAGCCTGTCAGCTTTTGACAGGGGTTTTGTAATCAGACAGGAGCTGTCTGTGTGGCTCTGAGCCATCTTTTGGAAGATCACACTGAATTTATAGGAGACATCCTCATGCTCTGTTCGCTTGCCTTAGCAAATGTGAAGGAGAAATGGGCTGTTTACCAACTCCGAAAGACATTCCTGCTTGTATAAACGTGTCAGTGAGGCTGATGTACTGCCACGTAAAGCGCAGAAGGAACAGAAGGTGGACACTATATCAGTCAGCATCCTATCCTCTGTACAACACAGAGAGTCCAATCAGTCATAGCATTAAACTACCACCACCATGTTTCTATGCTCACTGTTCATTTGTGCATATCAGCTCCATGTAGGAACATGTAGTCCATCTGTTTCTCTGCATACTTTGTCACCCTGTTCCTCAATGGTCAGGACCTCATTCATTCTCAGTACTGACGACACAGTGGTGGTGTGTCAGTGTGTGTTGCGGTGGTGCGAGTGGATCAGACACAGCAGTGAGTTTTAGAACACCTCAGTGTTGCTGCTGGCCTGAGAACCAACAGCTAACAGCGTCCTGTGGGCAGTGTCCTGTGACCACTGATGAAGGACTAGAGGATGACCAACACAAACTGTGCAGCAGCAGATGAGCTATCGTCTCTGACTTTACATCTACAAGGTGGACTGACAAGGTAGGGGTGTCTACTAGAGTGGACAGTGAGTGAACACAGTGTTTAAAAACTCCAGCAGCACTCCTGTGTCTGATCCACTGACATGGCACCACCACGTTAGTGCTGAGAATGACCCTCCACCCAAGTAGTACCTCTCTGTGGGGGTCCTGACCATTGAAGAACAGGGTGAAAGGGTTGGACTTTCCAAATATCTTCAGAAGTGTCTCCTGAAAGATGGTGTATGGTCTTTGTACTGGAAATTAAACACATGAAGGGTGGTCTTTACCCTGGCTTCACTGTATGATCTACCTATGTTTGTTCAGTGTCCTCTCTGGCTGTGTTTTTGTTCCCCCGGCCTGTTTTTATCTTTTATAGCTTATCGACACCGGCCCCCTCCGGAGTGATGAACACATCTGCCGAGAGGGAAATCAATGCGGGCTGAATCACGCAGCGACAGAATGCACAACCTGTGGAGAGCGAACGAGGGGGACGCTGAGACACTCACGCACACACACTTACTTCAGACACGCATGACTGGATTTAAGGCTTATCTATAAAGACCACTGTAGTCCTAGTTTATTTCTCTCTCTCTCTCTCTCTCTCTCTCTCTCTCTATGCCCTCCTCTCTGTCTCTCATCCTTTATCCCCCCAAAACCACCCATAAGAGATCTGTTCGAATGCTCTTTTGGCAGGGTGGTGCATGTTTTATACCTTACAGACATAGAAGACTGATGGTGGAGGCCACTCGTTCTGACAGCACACATGGGAACGTGGCTGTAACCGTGGCGACACAGCGGTAACCGTGGGGCAATAATGAATCTGACAGGCTTCATCACGATCATTGACATTATCTGATCTGCAAAGGTCATGGGAATAAAAGGGTGTGCATGCATACAATTTTCAATACAATATTCATGGAATATTCATATTTTAAGGGGTAATTCTTTAGGGGTTTCTTTACAGGAACCAGGGGTCGCCATGTCTACAAAACAAATATAGCCATTTTACTTACTATCCAAAACCACCAGTGAACTTACACGTGTCTTCTGAGTTTGTTTGGGGACTATTTTGCCTCACAACACCCTGCATATTAAATATCCATCCATCAAGAATTAATTTAAAGGCCAAAATCTTCAAAATCCAAAACTATCATAAAACAGTGGCTCAAGCATCAGGCAAAGTATTCAAAACCATTTCATGTAGTAACTTTCTGTGAGGGAGCTTTTAGAGGTGGACGTCTGGTTCCTATCACCACCACTGTGAACAGTTCTGACTTGGTAAGTTTCTCATCAAACCGGGGCAAATTTAATGGTTTAACTTTTGATATACAAAACATAATTCCACTATATCACTAATCAAGCCTTCTTTCCGGGCCATAAATGTCAGAACTTGGTCAAAAACCCACCTGTATGATAATATTAATTTCTGTTAGCACCCCTATGGGACTCTTGTAGTACGTTAACACTGAGTTAACAGCAATTCAAATGAACATTTTTTGGTCATTCTAAATTAAACATGGACATTTGAAGCATGTAAAAGATTATTAATGTTTTATCTGTAGTTTGTAATAGATCTGTTTTATCTTGTAGCAGTTTAACAGTGATTCTTTCAGTAGAAGATCTGCCGCTGCTGTTTTCCATTCCTGACAATCAACCGAAACCTGGTTAAACTATGACTCTATGACTCTAAACTATGACTGTGATATTCACAGTCAATGATGTATCTAGAACTTCTAGATGGCCTAGAGTGACAGTTTTTCTTAAGACATTGGTCCCACCCATCCACCCAAAAGTGTGGAATCACTTTTCATATTACTAATATTTGTTACTTTATATCCAAAAATAACTTAAAATGTAGAGTAAAATACTCAAAAGTAGACGATAAAAGGTTCTCTCAGTTGTTGTGTTCACTATGTTTCAAATGAGCATTAAGTATTTCGCCTTGTGATTGTCACTTTTACAGATATTATAAACTTAGTAGCATCACCAGTAATTGCAGTTTCAGATGTTATAATGTTTGATGTCATGAGAGCTTATGTCACATGCCAATTCTCTAGTTAGCTCTCATGACAACAAACATTATGACATCTGTCATGACAATTAGTCACTTCACCTAACGACAGCACATGATGTCTGCCATGACATGTTTATGTCAATAGTGAGTTTTCCAACCACTACATTTTTGCAAAGTTTGAAAATGTGCAAAAAAAATTGTTTCAAAAAATCACCTAATTATTGGAAAGAGAATTTTTACATTAGAACGAGGTGGAAAAGTAGGATATTGCTAAAGCTAAAATGCTTTTTTGGAATAAATAATGATGTATCAAGCCGTAAGTAAGAAACGATTGGCCCTAAAGATGGTCCAATCATGGCGCACAGCATTTCAATTGTATGTGACATTCTGAAATGCCTGATCCAAAGCTCCTTTGGACAACATGCTTCCAGAAGTGTCTGGTGTGTGTTTGCACTCCCAGATTCAAGGCAGACGTATCTGGAGATTTCAGCCCTCGTTAGGTGGGCAATTGCTCGTGCAACCTGGCGTTTTGAGCTGCAAACAACACGGCCATAAAAACATAGTCAATGGCTCTAAAATAGTCTATTTAAAGCAAAAACAGGGTTATATCTCTCCATCACGGTAGCCTACATCATTTAAAGTTTCTTCATAATGTAGTGGATAACGTATTCAAAACCATCAGCCAACTGTGGAATTAGACCTCCGCATTTAACCCATCTGTGCAGCGAAACACCCACATACATGCACACTGGTGAACACACACTAGGGGGCAGTGAACACACTTGCCCAGAGAGGTGGGCAGCCACTGGGGGTTAGGTGCCTTGCTCAAGGGCACTTCAGTCATGGACTGTCAGCCGAGGGGATTGAACCGGCGACCTTCCGGTCACAGGGCTGTTTCCCTAACGTCCAGCCCACGACTGCCCCAGTTGTGGATGGAAACCCAACTTACTACAATTTTTTTTCTGCCAAAGTTTCATAAATGTGCATAACATTTGCCAAAAAATTTAAAGGAAACCCGGCTCACGTTGAGTAGCAGGGTTTAACTAAAGTGTTACCAAATGCTCTTACTCTACTCTGGTTTCAGCTCTGGCTCTGAAGAGGTCATGCACATTTCAGCCGTGCAGAACTCTGGAAGTTAAGACTCTATCCTGCTAGTGCAGCAAGTAACCTGTAAGCTCTCTCTCTCACACTCTCACTCTCTCTCTCTCACACCCTTTCTCTCATCTGTAATCCTCTAAACTGCTAACCCTGTTAAAGCACTGCACCACTGCAGCGTTACAGTCCTCAGAGAGCCCGGCCTCGAAACAGGCCTCGCCATTTCAGAACAGTAAACAAACCGCTATTGATCCATCTGGAGGATAGGCAGCAGTCAGCAACTTTATCAACACCGGAGAGAGAGAGTAAGGGAGAGAGAGAGAGAGAGAGAGAGAAATTCAATTGTGTTCTGATGATGGATGCACCTGTCTGCGAACAGCAAATACCAACATCATCAGGGGCACCGAGGATGGGGAGAAAAAAAAAAACTCGTCAGAAAAAGAACCGCATCCACCCCGGCGATCGCATGCTAATTCAAACCGCCCGAGGAGCCGACCCTATTATTTTTATTGTTATTATTATTTTTTTTTTTTTAAGGAGGAATCCCACTTCGCCCTCCCAAGACTTTCACAGCTTCAGTTCCTGTGCGTTAAACCGCCAGTTCAGCACTAAAAATCTGATTTCCCCAAATGATCCCTCACCCTAAATGTGGCTCTTTTAGATACAGGGCTAATAGGCCATATATCCCACCAATTAGCATCATGCAAACTGCCAGTGCTAATTAGTGGGCTGTAAGCTTGCATTGTGTTTTGAGTTGTTATGCTATCCTGAAGGTACAGTTCGGTATGTCTCCCAGTGTAAAAGGTTTAAAGTGATAGTTTTGTCCCCCAGTGTAGTCAACCAGCCAAGACATGTTTGCTTCTGTAGCTTTGTTCTCGAGCTATGAGGCTAATGTAGCTAAGAAGTAATGAAAGCTTATACCCCACCAATTAGCATCGTGCAAAGTGCCAGTGCTAATTGGTGGCCTTTAAGCTCCCATTGTATTTTGAGTTATGCAATCCTGAAATTGCGGTGTTCTGAGTGTGATGTTAGCGTAGTATTTTCAGTTTAAAAGGTTTAAAGCGATAGTTCAGTGAAGCTCACAGTGTCCCTGAAAGTCGCTGTTCGGCCATGATGTCTGCTTCTGTAGTTTTGCTACAAGTCTACAAAGAGTGTTCTGAGTGTGATGTAAGCTTTTTCCCCAGCTTAAAAGGTTTAAAGTGAAAGTTCAGTGGACCTTTATTCCAAATGTAGCCAATCAGCCAAGATATGTTTGCTTCATTAGTTCTGTCTTTGAGCTATAAAGCTAATGTAGCTAAAAAGTAATGGAAACTCATACCCCACCAATTAGCATCTTTCAAACAGCCAGTGCTAATTGGTGGGCTGTAAACTCTTACTGTGTGTTGAGTTGTTATGTAATCCTGGACATATGGTTCAGTATTTCTCCCAGTGTGAAAGATTTAAAGTGATAGTTCAGCAAAGCTCATGACGTCCACCAATGTAGTCGACCAGCCAAGACAAGTTGCTTCTGTAGCTTTGTCCTCGAACTATGTGGCTAATGTAGCTAAGAAGTAATGGAAGCTCATACCCCACCAATTAGCATCGTGCAATAGCTACAAAGAGTGTTCTGTAAGCTTGGCACTGTCCCCAGTTTAAAAGGTTTAAAGCGAAAGTTCAGTGGCAAAAATCAAACTTTCACAACGTTCCCTTTACTCCAAATGTAGCCAATCAGCCAAGATATGTTTGCTTCATTAGTTCTACCCTGGAGCAACAAGGCTAATGTAGCTAACAAGTAATGGAAGCTCATACTCCACCAAACTGCCAGTGCTAATTGGTGGGCTGTAAGATCATACTGTGTGTTGAGTTGTTATGTAATCCTGAAGGTAAAGTTCAGTATTTTTCTCAGTGTAAGAGGTTTAAAGCGATAGTTCAGCAATACTCACAGTCTAGTCGATCAGCCAAGACAAGTTTGCTTCTCTAGCTTTGCCCTTGAGCTATGAGGCTAATGCAGCTAAGAAGTAAGGGAAGCCTGTACCCCACCAATTAGAATTGTGCAAACTGCCAGTGCTAAATGGTGAGCTATAAGCTCCCACTGCGTGTTTTAGCTGTTACGTAATCCTGAATTTGTGTTCTGAGTTCATGCTGTTCCCATTATGCTGAATGTAGCTGTTCAACCAAGAAGTTTGCTTCTTTAATCATTCCCTGGAGCTACGAGGCTAATGTACCTCAGAAGTAATGGAAGCTTATACCCCACCGATTAGCATCAAGCTAAAGAAGCAAGCTTGAGACACAAAACATGTCTTGGCTGATTGGGATTAGGGTGATCATTGTGTAAATAGGTTTTTTTTTTGCCAAACTATCACTTTAATTCAGTCATTGCAGTGCTCACGGGGGCCCAGAGCTCTTAATAAAGCCCCCCCACCACCCCCGCTGCAGATTGATTGCGGCTCCCCCGAGTTCAGCAGCGGAGTGACGGCCGGTGTGGTCAGAGCCGTAATGAGCTCCCACTGAGCTCCTTCATTACGGAGTGACTGCGAGGCCGATAGCCCATTTCTAATAATCATATGGTAATGAGCGCTTAGCCATCGGCCCAACCAGCGGACGAGTGCGCGCCTTTCTGCTCTTTTAGCTTCTGTTCTCTCTTTTCTTTGGCAGTCGGCGCTGGTGGGGAGAGAAAGGCAAGAGGAGAGTGAGAGAAAAAAGAAAGAATAAAGGGAAAAGAGGGAAAGAAGGACAAAGAGGTGGACAGAGGCTGGGTCAAGGACAAAAAGGGAGAGAGAAGACAGCAAGAAATGAGAGAGATGGACAGAAAAAGAGTGAAGACAGAAAAAAAAAGAAAGAAAAAGAAAGGAAGGAAAGGGAAAGACAGAAAGAGAAGAAGATGAAGGCTATAAATGGGGAGAGAAGGAGAAAATGAAAGACAGGAACATCAAGAGAAAACAAGAAGAAAGAGAGATGGAAAGAAAGATGGGACAGGGAGAAAACGAGAGAGGAGGAAAAGAAAGATAGGAATAAATAGAGAGAGAGAGAAGAGAGAAAAAGACAGAAAAACAGTATAAAAAGAAAGAGAAAAGCAAGAATGATATGGAGAGAGAGAGAGAGAGAGAGAGAGAAAAAGAGGGAGGGAGAAAGAGAAATGAAAGACAGGAACGTCAAGAAAAAAAAAAGAGACAGAAAAAGGCGAGATAGAAAGAGAGAGGGGCAGGTAGAAAACGAGAGAGGTTGAAAAAAGAAAGATAGTGATAAAGAGAGAGAGACAGAAAGAGAGAGAGAGAGAGAGAGAGAGAGAGAGAGAGAGAGAGAGAGAGAGAGAGAAAGACAAAGAAAAACAGCATCAAAACAAAGAAAAAGAAGGAAGAATGATAGGAAGAGAGAGAGAAGAAAAGAGAGAGAGAGGAAGAGAGAGAGAGAAGAAGGAAAATCAACAGAGAAAGAGAGAGAAAACAGTGTAAAGAAGACAAAGAAAGGAGGGGAGTGAAAAGAAAGATACAGAAACAGAATTAAACAGAGAGAGAGATAGAGAGAGGGAGAGAGAGAAGAGATAGAAAGAGAGATAGAAAGAGAGAGAGAGATAGAGAGAGAAAGGAACATCAAGAGAGAAAGAGAGAGGAAACAGAGTAAAGAAGACAAAAAAAGTAAAGGAAGAGAGCAAAAAGAAAGAGAGATGCAGAAACAGAGAGATAAACAGAGAGAGAGAGAGAGAGAGAGAGAGCGATGGAGAGATAGTAAGAGAGAGAGAGAGAATGGTAGAGAGAGAGACTCCCACACTGAAGTAGCAGCAGTAAAGAACAGAAGCAGAGCGTAAGCAGTAGATGAAGTGAAGCTGTTGTCGGACTGAGAGTGTATCAGTGATCCGTGTGTGTGTGTGGGTGGGTTAGTGTGTGTGTGGTGGTCTGCGGGGGGAGTGCGAGTGTGTGAGCGTGTGTGTAGGTGTCTGTGTGTCCGACTGCGGTTTGGTTCTGAAATAGTACTTAATGTTGCTTTAATGCAGCTGCCAACACAAAGGCATCATTCATCATAAGGCCGGCGGTGGGCGCGCTGGGGGGCAGCGCTGCATTAGCTTCGGCCAAATTGGATATAAATTGATCTAATCCTAAAGCAGAGAGGCAGAATGAATGACTCCGCACAGGAACCCGGTTCTCTCCATGTAATACAGACGGGCGCTTTTTCTTTTGGGCCTGAAGAACAAAGGGCGTTCATGTTTCTCCAGGTTAGATATCAGAGAGAGAGAGAGAGAGAGAGACTTTTACACTACCACTCTTTCACCTCACATCAATGATTTCAATATTAAAAACTATTTGTGTGCACAAAAAAGTTCTACTAAAATTATTATTCTGAATTAAGTTCTAATAAAATTACCATCTAGAATGAAAATCTAATAAAATTAATACCCAGAATGAAACTGCAATAAAATTAACATCAGTAATGATGTTGTAATAAAAATATCTAAAAAGAAGTTTTAATAAAATTAATATCTAGAATTGAGTTCTAATAAAGTTAAAGTTAATATCCAAAATGAAATGAGACATAACTTTGAAAAATATCATTGAATCATCATTGAATAACTTTTTGTTCCCCAAATTATTAAACAGAATATCTAAAAATACTGTTGGCTGTACTAGTAATAATAATAATAATAATAACAATAATAATAATAATAATAATAATAATAACAACAAATTATACCTTATCATTTATATACATTCAGGCCCAGCTTATGCTGAAACCGGTCAGAAAGCATGTGGACGGGTTCAAAACGTGAGGTCAGGGACAGGTCAGTGAAATCAAAGCTGTGATAAGAACGTTCCTGACCTCAGAGGGGTTGATACAGGCTAGTGACCACTCACTTACGCAGATAATGCACTCGCTCAGGCATGACGGAGAGCTGCTCAGGCAGGTAATGTCTGTAGATAAGAGATGGACACAGTCCACCAGGCAGCCAGGGCTAATGTGATATCAGGGGCCTCACCAGGCGTGATTTCTTTATTATTCAGCTTTAAACAAATGGAACGGTGAAAAATCTAATTTACACAAATTTCCACTCAGCCCAGCCAATCAGCCAAGACATGCTTGGTGTCCAAATTTGTCCTAATCACAAGGAAAAAATATATGTATACAAATATGTATATAAAAATATCAAATATCTAACTTTTAATGAAAAAAAACGCCATCCAATGCTTTCATGTCAATTCCGAAACACAAAGAGTTTTAGTCTGTGGGCAGAGCCTTATTTTAGCCACGCCCCTGCATTTTAGAGCAGGAAGTCAGGCTGCATCCCTGTCCCTCATGGCCACATGGTGAGCAGTTAGATCCCATTGTTCTGAAGTAAATGTGTCCCAAAGTCTGAAAATCAGTGTGGAACATTAAGAATCGTCACCACCGAAACACAGATTTTCCACAACTTTGTTATGTTTTGATAAACATATGATTTTATTTATGTACAACTGTTCAAAGCTGTGTTTGCTAGTTTTGATTTCCACTCAAAATGAGCTAAAATTGTCAATCCCGAAACATTTGGTAAAGTCTCAGTAGTTTTTTTGCGACAAAATGGAATATTCAGTCATTGTTTTAATCAAATAAACATCAGAGTCACTCAAAGCCAAAGAAAAGTCCTGAATGTGTTTCAAACTCTGACGTGGAACCAATTCGGCAGAATAATTCAAAACTATGTAAATATTCTGCATATGCGGCTGCAATTATGCACCAGGAATCAAGCATAATCTATCCGTTTCTCACCGTTTATGCATGTAACACCTCCCCCAACACACACACACACACACACACACACACACGCACACACACACACACACACAAACACACTGTCCTTTTACCCACCGCTTTCACTCCACTCACACAGGTCCCTATAACAGCGTCCCTAACAAACATAAACAAGCAGACGCTGTTTAGCACCTCGTTACTTCACAAGCTTATTAGGCACGGTCCATCAGCCTGGGGAGAGTTAACGAGGCGCTGCGCTCGTTAGACCGCCGGCCTATCAGATGGGGGGAGGGGTGTCCCGGACGCTTCCAGAAGTGATGCTGCCTTTATGTACTGTCAGAATTATTGTTAACCCTTCTGGATTCCCTAACGAGACCCCAGGGGGCCTTAAGCCCCTGCCCCTTTGCCTTCAGACTGTACAAGTGCCCTCTAGGTCAGTGTGTATAATAACCGTGTCCATTCTTCAAGATCCATCTCAGCTCAGCTTGTGGGATAGTGCTTGTGGGTCAACTTAGTTTCCCTGAGCTTCTTTGCTCTTGGGTGCCCCCTCTGGTGCAGCACCTATGGAGATTTTATCTCGGTAAATCTGACCTGACAGATAAAGTCCTTATTAGTCTTGAGATCTCATAACCAAAATGTGTCATTGAGACATTTTGGGTTAAATGTAGGAATGTATATTTACTCAGCTTACTTAATTAAGCAGTAAAAATATTCATCTTTTTCTATGTCGAATCATAAATATTTGGTGTTCCAAATGAGATGCTACGTTACTGATATCGAAATTCTAGCATCATGACAACCCTCATAGCAAAAATCATATTTTGACCACTTTGACTAAGCTGTATTATATAAGTTTTGGGGATTTGGAGACCTCTCTGGTGGAAATGTGAAATTGCAACGAGGATGAACATTTTGTAATGTGGGTTGTTATGGCATGCGCCTGTCCCCGGGCCCCCACGATGGCCGCGGGAGCCGACAAGAAGGTGGGGCCCGAACTCTGAGCAAAGATGAAGCCTGGCGAGTGTGGCGGGGAGAGGAGTACTGAGAGTGAGTGGGGGACGAAGCGCTAATCCTGAACCCCGCTGAGGGATGTGAGTGACGGCAAGAGGAGGACGTCAGCTGCCAGAGAGGCACAAAGGTGGGATGCGAGTCCCGAACTCTGCAGCCCAGGCTCCGCCCCCTGTTCCGCACCGAGGCTGCTTCACTACACCTCACATTCGGCGCCCGAGAGGTGGAGAGGGGGCAGTGACGGGGAGGTGGAACAACGAGCTCTCATTCCCCTCTCGGCTCAGAAGAGGGGGACGAGCAGCAGCAGTGGCGACAGAGCGAAGACTAAAGAGCTGAAAAGCTTGTGATTTTAATTTGTAAAGATGTCTGATGTGGTCTGAGAAACTCCTTTTTTCTCCACAATGGACTGGTACTGAAGTCTGACAGCTAATCCTATGGGGGTCAAACGTGGGCAGGAAATGGCTAACTATGATTTGATTAAACCTGGAAACTGTTTTTCT